>NC_053156.1:258716571-258794071 GCF_016835505.1 Polypterus senegalus | reverse complement strand
TGGCAGTCTGACGGTTGCTTCGAAGACAGCGTTAGCCGCTGAGCTCAGCTCAGAGCGAAATGAGGTGGGAGGGGAGATGATGACGTGACTCCCCCACCTGCCTTAACTGTCAATCCCCACAAACACAGTCTCGAATTTGCATAAGCACACCCCTTCACCTAAAATTTTAACTTAGTTACAAAGTGATCAAAACTCTCGTTTATATCCTGCGTCCTCTCATTAAACTTGTATCCCGCATTACCTGTGGGCATGTGAAACGCCAGCGGTAGCCTGTCTATGAACTTAATTTTAGGTTTAGGTTTACACCTTGCTTTCTTTCCGAGCTGGCAGCACTCATGAATATGGTAGTATATGTCACTCGCTCACTTCTTATTGTTTCGCTGCCTTCTCAATTATAAAATGCATGTTTTCTTAAGCGCTTTTTGGAGGTCTTCCTGGTTTTCTACGCACTGCATTGACAGTCAGTTCACGTGATTACGGGAGGTGTGATGATGTCACACAAAACTCCGCCCCACGTCATTCCAGCTCAACTCCATTACAGTTAATGGAGAAAAATACCTTCCAGTTATGACCATTAGGCGTAGAATTTCGAAATGAAACCTGCCCAACTTTTGTAAGTAAGCTGTAAGGAATGAGCCTGCCAAATTTCAGCCTTCTACCTACACGGGAAGTTGGAGAATTAGTGATGAGTCAGTGAGTGAGTGAGTGAGTGAGTGAGTGAGTGAGTGAGTGAATGAGTGAGTGAGTGAGTGAATGAGTGAGTGAGTGAGTGAGGGCTTTGCCTTTTATTAGTATAGATATATATATATATATACACAAGGGGGCTCTGTCCCCTGCTCGCATCGCTCGCCCACCCCCGTGTTTGATTTACCGAATATAAAATACAATACAATTTATTTTTTGTATAGCCCAAAATCACACAAAAAGTGTTGCAATGGGCATTAACAGGCCCTGCCTCCTGGCAGTCCCCCAGCCTTGACCCTCTAAGAAGACCAGAAAAAACTCCCAAAAAAAACCCTTGTAGGGAAAAAAATCAAAGAAACCTTGGGAAAGGCAATTCAAAGAGAGACCCCTTTCCAATTAAGTTGCTTTAATAATAATAAAATAATGCATTATTTTCAATTTTAATTTAAAAATTTTTATAAAAAAAAATACTTGTCCTTTATTTTCGGTCCCGTGCATGGTTACATCTCTTCCTCACCAGAGGTATAACGCTACTCGCGTGGCTGTCGCATCATCTGCTGTCTTCCTGCTGTTGGCGAGCTGCAGGTTTTGCTTGTCTCTTGTCGTTGTTTTAAGAGCTGGGAGCACATGATGCTTGTCTGACAGATGCAATCTAACAACTGCTAGGGTTAGATGTCTGTGGACTTGTTTTAAGTGATGGCTCACTGCCTGGTCTCGCGTGACATTCTAAAAACAATACTTGTCCCTTTATTTACAGCCCTGGGCATGGTTAGATTCTTTCTTGCAGGACGTATAACGCTGCTCGAGCGCGGTGAGGAGGGGGGACTGCTGTTGCACTGCCCTTCGATCTTTTTAAAGCCTTTACAGCCGCTGTCCTTTTTCCTACTTTGTGTCTCTGCTGCTCGCGTTGTAATCGCTTCTCCGTCATCATAAATATACACCTGACCGAATTGTGTTTTCTTTGAAATTAAACTTGTCGTTGCTTTAAGTGTTGTGGGTCCACAGATTCTCATGGTGTATGTTCCATTATTGTGTAAAGCTATGTTTTGTGCATTGAATGATGTGCACTGAGACACCAGTATCTGTGTGTGCTGCTTCCCTTTACACTACTGTTTTATTTTTTTTTTTGCCCATTCTCTTTCATCTCGCGGTTCTTTTATTTGTCCTTCGTGATCTTAACGTGAAGAACATGTATTGTCTACTAGTCATTCACTCCACAGGATTTTTTTTTATAATAGAGAGATATTGCGAGAACTGCCATCAGACAAACACCAGCACTTTACAAAACACACGTCTATTAATAATAA
Source organism: Polypterus senegalus (assembly GCF_016835505.1). Lineage (NCBI taxonomy): Eukaryota > Metazoa > Chordata > Cladistia > Polypteriformes > Polypteridae > Polypterus > Polypterus senegalus. Next base: position 258,792,080 of record NC_053156.1, on the reverse strand, counting down.
AGTTCACACAGCACACAGTGCATCCCGCACCAAACACCCCCAACACGGACCTCTCTCAAAGTCTGTGGGCCGCCTTTCTTCCTCCTATCTCTGGAGGTTCGTCCACCTCCGACTCTAGCTCCCCAACTATAGGAAGGCAGCCCCTTTTATATTCACCCGAATGTGCTGCAGGTGCTTGCTAATGACCTTCCGACGGCACTTCCTGATGTGGCCGAAGTGCCGCACAAGCACCCAGAAGGACTCTGGGTGTCCCTGGAAGTTTCCTCCTCCACCTGCCCAGGTGTGGTGGAAGTGCAGATTTCCCGGGCTCCACGATGCTCGGGGTGCCCCTTGGCGGAGGCCACGGGCCCCTATAGATTTCAGCCTCCTGGCTCGGTCTGCGTGGTCCCCTCATTATCCAGGGTGGTTGCCCCCTCGTGGCCCGGGGGACATATAAACCGCCTCCCAGTCCTTCCAGGCATCCCAGCTGGGTCTGGCCCCCAGCCTCCTGCCACAATATATATTGGTATTAGCAAAACACTGCTTAAATGTAAATATACCTGCACTTTTAATAATTTTTAACCATTAATTAGAGTACAGCTTTTTTACTGTTAAAGTATACATTTACTATATTTATACAGGTGTGCTTATTTTCTTCAGTATATCAACTAGACATTCAAAATTCTTGAGGTGTAATTACAAATATGGATTACCATTTCAATAATGCAGTATCAAAACTTACACTGTATGACATACAAGAAGAAATAATTAAACACAGTACAAAACTTTAAGGAAGATACAAATGTATCAAGTTCATTATCAAGAAGACACAAAACTAACATGCTTAAAAAGTTTATAAGACACATTTTTCTGTTAAGTGAATAAGCCTATTGTTTACAAAGCAGCAATTTCTTATTCTTTTCACCTTTTCTATTTCCAGTTAAAAATATATGTTGCTGTAGTTAAAACAAGCTCGTTTTACAAACACAGAACAATGTCAGTTTTAATTTAAAGGTCAAAATAAAAAGATCTGAATTTATTAAAAGTAGCTTTCTTGCCGTTTGTCTAATTGTGCAGAACGACTTCTCTGATTCCTTTTTTAAAGTTTATCACACCACTTTCTTTAATGTAAAGGCTAATATTCCAATCATCTCTCTGTTTGTTGTAAAACAAGCCTTGACTTGCTTTGTCTGCACTACAGGACATGCTGGCTCAAATATCATAATACCTTGCCTAAAGAATCAACTAAATTACCGTAAAGCGTAGAAAAGCAGGGGCTGAAATGATCGGCTTTTGTGATCAGTCAATTTACCAATCTCAGATCAAGTCTTTTAGTAAAAATCAGCAGAGTTAGATCAACAGCCAATCGATTGGAGCACTACTAGTATTTTCTGCTTCTGTTCCTGGATGCTTGACTGTTTACAATTTTAGTGTGATTTTAATTTTCTGCATACTTGACTCAAAAGTGGTATTTGATACATTGTGAACATGGAAACCTTTTTTAAATAAAACATCTCTTCATGTTGTATTTAAAGGTAGAAGTGGTCAAACAAATGCACAGTTTCTAGGTTTCTGCGCCAAACTGTCTAGAGGAATGAGTAAAACAATGTAAGAAATACAACATCAGGACTTTACCAAACTCTATACACATGGCACAAGGTGGGAGAACACCCTGGATATGGCATGAGTCTATTGCCTACACTCATGCAGCACCAACCTAACATACACATTTTTGAGGATAATAATTCTTTGCATTTATTAAGCGCTTTTCTCACCACTCAAAGCGCTTAGCAGTTGCAGGTTAAGGGCCTTGCTCATGGGCCCAACAGAGCAGAGTCCCCTTTGGCATTTACGGGATTCGAACTGGCAACCTTCTGATTGCCATTGCAGATCCCTAACCTTAGAGCCACCACTCCACAAGAAAAATGGAATACCCAGAAGGAAGCCCAAACTGACATGAGGAGAAGATGTAAACCAAACCAAATGCTAATAATAAACTTTAAAATGAACAGACACACAGTTCAATACCTTGCTTCTCTTCTCCACTGTTCAATGTTGCAACATTTTAATTGCAGACATTTGATGTTGCTTGAGCCTGGCATATAGATGCACCCTCACAGCTTAATGCTGCAACAACTGTGAGTCAGGGCAAGGAAGGGTTTTGTATTACTTGCACCAAGAAAAAAAATCAGCATTGAGTAAAATGTCTGTGTATCATCCACTGGTTCAGTGTCTTCCACAGATTCACGAAAAGTATAGTCAAATTTATTTTCTTTTTACCAAAAACTGGATTTTCCCATTGTCCAATGAAGTAGAGCTGATGCCTATAGTACAGAGATCTGTACATTATACATATACTTTATAGACTGTAATCTGAGATAGTTTGGCCATTGTGACCACTGTTATATTCCAAATGGGATACTTTCTGTATGGTTTGTACTGTCAGGCAACAAACTATTGAGATTAAACAAACAAGAAAGAGAGACAGAGGGAGATAACATGATGTGAGTAGTCCACGCTGCATTGCCAGTGTATCTCTCTTATCACATGATTCTTCTAATTCTTGGATTGCGAACACCGCTATAACTTTAGGAACTAACAAAATCAAGCCTGAGACACAGTAAGAGAGGAATGGCAAAACTTTCTTCAAAAAACAGAAAAAAGGAAACCAGGCTGCAAACTTGAAAATTAATTTAAATCACTCAAACAAGGAGCAATATTGTAATTTAGCAGTAATTTAGCAGGTTCCAACAGTAGAAGAGGTCATCTTGGCATCCTGTTTAGCATTTCATCATTTTGTATGTAATTCAGAAATAAAAGCAAATTCTACTTTTTTCATTCACAAATACAATCATCTCAAATAATATTAGGATTTATATAAGGGATATGTTTCTTAAAAGAAAGAATATAATATTAACAGAACAATGCCAAACTATAATAATACATTGTTAAACAAAGCTTAAAATTAAGAGTTCTTCCATAAAGGAAAAGAAAAAAAATCTAGCTTTCATGACCTAGAGACCACCCACTCTCAAAGGAACCACTGTTAATATAAAATAACTCATTCACTGAGCCTATGGTTACTAAAGTTAAAGATAAAAAATAGTCAAGTTCAACTTCAAATGGAAAACATAAAAAGAGTATTCAAAATTTTGCTTTTTTGTCCTTTCATTAAACAGCAGAAATGCATTTTATAACCAGAACATTAAATTTACAAGGGTGAATACAACTGCAGCATTCCAAAAAAAAAATACTGGAGAACGTACATTAGATAAACTGTGGTTGCAGTGGGCTGCCCTTTAAACTTGTGAAACCGAAGTCAGGCATTTAATATGAGCGCAGAACCACTGACAGTCTCAGCGGGTGTAATGCTTCATTGCAAATTTCAGTTCAGCTGTTTTATCATGGCCGGCATATAGCGTACGTGGAAGGAATTATAAGGTTTGTTGGTAACTGCACATTAAAGGTATCATAAATGTCAAATTAATTTCCCATTTCTAACTTTTTTCTTTTTTATCTTCACACGCTGTAATGTCAATACTCATTTAAAGGTAGCTAATAGGGGTAGTGTGAGCACTCAAGTCAAGTCTGTCTACAGCTGTATGGAAATGATTAAAAGCAAAAAGCCATAGATAAACTTGGCATTTGTGACCAGAGTGGGCATGTAGGTCTTCAAAGTGAGTTACACTACTGTTCAATTTAAAGAAGAAAAAAAACATTAACTACAGAATTCCTTTCTGTCATCAGCAAACTTTTTGTCATGCAACAAACAGTACTTTTTAAAAGAGGAAACAGATTTGCTTTATCTCCTGCATACATCACTGTAGTGGCTTTTTAAGCAATTTCTGTAAATAAATTGAGATAAAATATGGGGTTGATCTAATTGGCTGTCATTTTAAATTGTAAATTATCTTAAATAACAGTTAGCATGTGATCATTCACAACTACTCTCAAGAGTAAAATCTATAATTAAACTGGAAGATTGTTATTTACTTTAAGACCCACTCACCAGAAATATAAATGACAGCCGTCTGCGTAGGACACACCACATTCTTTTCATGTTGCAAAATGGTATTTGACAGGAGAATGTAAAAAAAGGTCTGAGAAATGCTGCAGCCAACAAAGGTGATGACCTACTGAGCAGAATAACCAGAATACACAATATTCAAGACACAAGATCCTAAAAAGCAATAGCTTTGAGTCACTGCTCAAGTAGCTAGAACACTAGGACAAAAAGTATAATAATAAGGATAAAGATGTGTAGGTTAGCTTACTTGGTGACTTGGCTAGGCCTGTATGAGTGTGGGTGTGGGTCCCAATGGCCTGGCTGTGATTACTTGTAGACACTTTGCTAGACCTGTTGAGTGAGACCACTGTGATGGTCAATTCCTATTCTTGCAATGATCATGGTGCAGCCAGCATAGCATAGGCTTTGGCTCCCCATAGCCCTGAAATGTAATTAGTTAACTTAATGTTATGTTTTGATCTTTCTCTTCTGCTTTCTTCTGGCAAGTCAATCTTTGACAACACATTATTTTCCTCTTGTCTTCATACATGCCCAGGTTACTGCAGTCTTCTCTCCATCATTGTCCACCATATCCAATTCAACATTAAGCTTCCCCTAATAAACCTTATACCTATTATGTATTTTACTAATTTTGTTCAACCAGGACATCCATGGTAACATTTACATCCCATGAATTTCCATTGTTTCAAGTGTCCCTTCTTGTTTCCTCAGGTTTATACATTATACAACATTGCTGATGTCACTACATTCATAGATATTTTTCCTTTTAGTGTATTTCACGGGGCAGCATGTTGGCGCAGTGGTAGCACTGCTGCCTTGCAGTTGGGAGACCCGGGTACGCCTCCCGAGTCCTCACTGCGTGGAGTTTGCATGTTCTCCCAATGTCTGTGTGAGTTTCCTCCGGGTACTCCGGTTTCCTCCCACAGTCCAAAGACATGCAGGGTTGGTGCATTGGCGATTCTAAATTGCTCCTGGCATGTGCTGTGTGTGTGCCCTGCAGTGGGCTGGCGCCTTGCCCGGGGTTTGTTTCCTGCCTTGCGCCCTGTGTTGCCTGGGATTGGCTCCAGCAGATCCCCGTGACTCTGTAGTTAGAATACAGCAGGTTGGATAATGGATGGTTGGATGTATTTCACTACAAGTTCTCCAGTTTTTCCATCCTGCTCCAGTTCTCTGCCTAATTTTCACCTCTTGCCCCCAGTGTCTTTCAATTATTGATCCTATGTACTGAAAAGACTTCACTGATACTAACTCATCTGTTCACAGCTTCACTTTTCCATTGTTAAGCTTGTGACTATAGTTACAGAATGTATATTGAGTTTTGGATCTTGTTACCCTTTATCCCATGCCCCTCTTCACCTCCTGTTAAATTCCCCCTTGAACCAGTGCACAACTCGAGATCACCTATAAAGTACAAGCAGCATTGACCAAAGAGCCTCTTTCTTCACTTCTTTACTGATGTCATTTAATATTATTATAAACAAAAAAGGGCTCAATACCAACACCTGATGTAATCCCCTTCTCAGTTCAAACTCTTCTCCTATTTCTGATTCTGACAACAACTGCCATCCTTACTTCAATATGCATATTTTGGTTGAATTTTATGTACTGTTTTTTCTCTCTCAAGCTTCACCAGATATTTTCTCTTGGCACTTTAAAATGGGTTTACAAAAGCCATCACTGTGTTAAGTGATATTATAAAATGCCAGATTCCTACTTTTCATACTCACACATTTCTCATTAACAAGAAAGATATGTGTAAAATTCATTTTAAATTGTGGGGGTTTGGAAGACTATAATATACATTGCGATTTAAAGCTACTATACCATGGAATAAACAAAATGCCTAGATGCCTTATCAAACATCTTCAGTGTTCCATTATGACACTGGTATTACTAAAGGCATACCCTAGTGCAGAGATGCTGCAATTGATAGGTTTTATTACTGCACCCGATTTCCAGTGTGGAAATGGAAGATTAAAAGTATAGAATCAATATTGTCACTTGTACAGATCATACAGTAAAATACAGTTCTAACTCACCTGTGAAGAACAAACAGAAGATAAAAATCATATAGGCTAACTGTAAAACCGTAAATTAAAAATCTAAAGGCTAATTTGAAATTATATACAGTACTATTATATATACTATACTATTCTCATTCATGTAGATTAGTTACTGTATATACTACCTGGTAACTATGCAGCAAAAAAATATTTCTAAAAAATACAGTATATAGAGCAACACTCTCATAATGAAGCTAATTTAAAACATTTGGAAAACAAGGTTTTCAAAGACTCATATTTCATAATCAAACATACTGTGTAACACTTTTGTTCAGTGACATCTGGAAAAGTTTTCAATGCAAATACCTCATTTTACAAGCATGTAACGATGAGTTACTATAAAAAAATATTTACTCTTAAACCAAAAAAAAACTGCTGTACATACATTTCTATTTTTACTTCATTATCATAATACTGCACTTTAAAAAGGCGTGATTTTAAGACTGTTCTTTCCTGAAATTAAAGAAAAAAAGCATACAAGCTTCTGTAAGCATTTTTGCTCTAGGTGGAAAAAAAACATTCATGTCATTGGTTCCAAAACAGCTTCCTTAAATTTGTTTGATAATGTCTTTTTTTGCCAATTGTTGTTTTCAGGGTTAAGTTGTTGTTTTGCACCTTATGATAAAAGGCAGTATATCAATTTGCACTAATACACAGTTTTATAATTTAAATTTAAATGATTAATTTGTAGCACAGTTCTCATCAAACTAAACGAAACTGTTACAGAAAGGCTTTGCAATCTTTTAAGCAAATTGTATGCTTGCGCTCTCAACAATTTTTAATAAATTTGTATAAAACCATTTACATAGTTTTCAGTACTTTCACACATAAAAGAACATTTTATAGTAAAGCTTATCATTTAATAGTGTTATTATTTTTATAAAATAATGCATGTATTTTATAACATAACATTTTAAAAAAACTTTACCTAACCCCCTGTAGCTCTTTAAACCTCTTTAAATGCAGCTTTTCCTTTGACTCTAGCAACTAGGGCAGAGCCAATGGCCTATTTCCAGGACTTTTCCCAATAGAAGCAAGAACTCTGATGGAGGGATTACTTAGATTGTTTACATCAAATGTAAGTAATGAATATTTATATATTAAAACTAGAAAGATGATATGGACACAAACACTGTGATGCTAAAGGTTGTATCTTACATTGTTTAACTGTTGTTGTACTGTATTTTTAAAACTTCTAGTTCTCATTTTTGCAATTTTTGAAGTACGTGAATTTTGTTTTAACACTTTTTAAATTATTATCTCATTATTTTGGCAATGCTTTTTTGTATTTTGTCTGTCCCCTGCCTGTTTTCTGCATTATCACAAATGTATTGCTTATGTTTTATACATTTATCATGTGAAATATTGTGTTATCACATCATGCCTGCATACTTTAACATGGCAGCACACAGTTTGTGGCATCCTTGTATTGGATCTCTTTCTTTCAAACTCAGCTTCTTTTACTCTCCTCCACTTAAAATCATTTTCATGCCTAAGCAAATATTTCAATTCTGACACCACTGTCACAGGTTCAAACCACACTTTTCAAAGGTCACTTGCCCTCCAGCATTACAAGCTATGAATAGGTCAGTCATGAAGCATAAAATAAGTAAGCTAAACAAAAGATCCTATGACCTGTGAAATCAGTGCACTGTTTAAGGCAACAGATTTTTCACTTAAATATGAGTACAGCTGTCACGGGTTGACCTGCCAAAAGTGTATGCGTGGAACCCTAAAGGACAGTGTCCAGTATGCAAAAAGAAAACAAGAGATAGAGAAATCATGAAATGGATTGAGAGTTCCTTGATACAAGATGCCTACTTTGGTTTGGTGTGCATCATGGTCAATGAAGGAAGATCCCCAGTATCTGATGTAAAGATGTTACCACATGGGAGCATGGACCTCAAAGCTTTGTGTTTGGTACTGTGGGTACAAGGTCTAATGGGGGTGTGCTGGTAGCTTTCAGTGAGGCTTAAAATGTTTCTTAAGTGGTCGTTGGAACTGTACTGCTTGATGTAAAGGATAGGCGACATGGCTTTTAATAGAATGTGAAACCAGAGGCCTTCAGAGAATTCTGAAGCCCCAACCCCAGAGGGTTTAAAATGACTCTATCCTGCCAGAGATAAACTCACAGAAAGGAAAACGACCAAGACAGCTATCTGGAAGGTTGGTCAGACAGTGGAAACAAAAGGAAATAGAATGTGGGCAAAGCACCTGATAGGTAATAGTACTGGGAGAAAAAGAAGGCAAGCAGAAAGTGCTAAAAATTAAACTGAAAATCCTTTAAGTCAAGTTAAATGTGATCTTGCAAGTTTTATATACTGTATGTTCCAGTTAAAATGTTACAAAAATAGTTCATTCTTTGGGAGACTCAAATTAAACTTGCATCATTGATTTAAAATGTTTCAGTTACTATGTGATGTAATGTCAAAAAAAACATTTATGTGAGCAAACCAGTGCTGAGTTCTTGAACAGAGTAACAGTCTCTTAATCTTAAGTCTTGTCTTTGTGGAAATATATATCTAAAAATTCACTGCCATCTTTCAATTTACCCATGTGTTAAGTAAGGAAATGATTCCTTGTGCATTCTGACCCTGAAATTAACATTAATCAAAGCATCTGCTAAAGTCTTTTTAAATTTGGGTACTGAACTTTTGGGTATCATTTACAATTTGTTCTTCACAATCTAAGCACATGGGTTGTTTGTAGCAAGGCTGTAATAACAAAGTAGTAATGTTGAGTGAGGAAATTAATTCTTCAAGCCCATGTTTTCCAGGTGTTGGCAGCAAGGCCATTTGTTTCCCAAAAACAGAGCAATCAGAATTTGTTTCTTTCCAGATTACAATGCAAAAAGTATCTCAAAACTTTTTTTTTAAATAAACAAAGCTAACTTCATGATGGCAGAACTATTGTTTTATTATAGGGTTATACTTCAGTATCTTTGTACTTCTGTAAAATACATTGCTTTGATTTCTCCAACAAGAAATGGCAGTAACTCTAGAACTATATGTGATTAAACACCAAAAATTAGATGTCAGGCAGAAGATTCAAAGGAAAAATCAAAAGCAAAGTATGAAAGCTATCGCTGAAGTAATTTTGCACGCTTTGATTTTTAAATAAATATACAGCATGTGAAATATTTAAAGTGGTTTATACTACAAAAGCTGAGGTGCTTAGTAATGATTTTAAAGTAAATGAAAATGCAGGAACTAACACAAAAATTACAGACAAAGAAAACAACTTTCTCTTTATGGTATAAAACAGTAAATCATGAAAAAACCAACAGCTTACAGCTCTTCATTTGCTTTCAGTAGGTCAAAACAACTATAGGATGGCAAACACAGGGGTTGGTACTGCTGCATCACTCATCCAGACCACTTGGCTAGAACCTCACAGCCAATTCCTGTCTGTGTGGGGTCATCATGATATTCCGGTGTCTACTGAAACAACAGACCCAGTTCTTCTCAGGTACTAATATGACAAACATACTAGAAGTTACATTAGAGACCTGGCCTATTCACGTCCATACTGGAGCAATATGGGCACCCTAGTAGGAGTCTTTTCCTAAGATTCCACAGAAGCCCAGTCAGGACCAGATTTGAGGCAGGACTTACTAGTAAAAGGAACTGCTGATTTTCCAGGAATCAGCAATAGGGAAAGGAAAGTTTTTTGTAGTACTTAGAAGGAAGGAAAGTGATCAGGCCACCCCATTAGACAAGGTACTTTTATCCCATTTCCTAAGGACATGCATGATAGGTTGACTGGTGACTTTAAATTGTCACTTTGTAAGTGAGAGTGTGCATGAATGGGCTCCTGCTTTACAACCAATCAGGTTTCACTATCTTGTTCTTCTGAATTAACTTATTTAGAGGAATTATCACTTAACCCAATCTACAGGTCTTTGGGATATAAGAGGAACACTGGAATACCTATGCATTCTGAGGAGAATATACAAATTCTACACATGCTGTGTCAAAGCCTGGATTCCATCTCACCTTGCTAGAAAAGTGAGGCAGCAGCATTAACAACTGCACCAGCCTGAGATCATGTATAGTATATTAAAACTACAAATGTATTAAAATTACATTTGCAAACATATGTAATTCTTCATTAAATAAGATGATATCTGACAGTCATTGTCTTTATTTCCAAAACTCACTTTATTTGTAAAAGAATGCAAAAGTAAGTTTATACCGTAGCCAAGAAATCATGGGACACAGCTTCATAATTTTATCAGTGCAATAAAGTATGTTATACTTAAGAATAGGAACTGTGATATTACCATTCTCCCTTCTGAGCCTCTCAAAGTGTAAAAGCATATGGCAACCAGACACAAGGCACGGCTGAACAGAAGAGTGCAACTGGAACTGAGTACCAAAGGCATTTTTAATATGTTCCCCAAATACTTCATAGTGCTCTCCCTATTTAGATTTTGCATTACTTCCACCTACTTCTGAGACCATGGCGGCAAAAAGGACTTGAGGCATAATATTCTGGGTCAAAGTTCAGACGCTCAGAGTATGAAGCCTACATCTGGATCTGGCAGGCTCCTTCAGCTAAGCAACTTTACACAGTATACTAACATTACATTAAAACTGCAAACTCCATTCAGTCTATAAAATGTGATATTTGAATATTATAAGACATTGGAAAGCAAAATTGTTCCAAAAAGAACATAAAAAGTTTTAGAAATATAGACAGAGCAGACCAAGAATAAAGAAAAATAAAAGGATCATTATAATTGCAGAAACACATAAATGCTAAAGTCAGTGAAGTCTGAAATAATTTGTTCACACATTTTACACAATCAACTGCCATCAAGATAGCGCCAGCAGTGTTATCAGACCCCAACTTTTGGGACCAATTTTTTTTAGAAAAACATATTCAAGTAAACAAAACAGTGTACTATATATTGCTTGCTTTACAAAGCATTTCCAGATGGTGTGGAATAAACTTTAAAATAAATAATGCAGATGTCATGACAAATATTAAAATATATTTTAGACTAAAGACAAAGATTAAATCAAACATAGATGGTAAAGACAACACTGGCTGGGCACATTTATGCATATCAGTTTGGCTGTATTTGCGGAAGGAAACTAGAGTCTCCATGAATATTTAGAGAAAATATAGAGTTTACAATGAAATCATCTCAGATTGAGGGAAAACTAGGACTCCACTGTGGCACTATGCTGCATGTTCTATTTATAAATGTTAGTACTATGTACTATATGGGTTGACTTTTTGAAATTCTCTTATTTTTATTAAATTTGTATGTAGATAATTAATATTTCATAATGAATAGCCATTACCATAAACATCTGGTTTCAATATGCATTACAATATAGTAACAGACTACAGAAATAGGGCAAAGTTATCAACCTTCAGATAGCCACCCAGTCGCTATTTGAAACCAGTTATTCCAATCTGAGGAATCAATTTGGGATGGTAGCGGATGGGAACACTGTCTCCAGAAGCATCAGTCAAAGGCATGAACCAAGCCTCGACAGGGCACCAGTCCACATCATGACAAAATCAGAAACAAACTCATACCACATTATTTTACAGTCACCAAGTAACCACATTTGACAGACAATGACTGGGTCATGATTCAACTTTATGAGTAGCAAGGCAGCACTAATAACCACTTACCCATTACTGGAACACGCAAACACGTGCTTCACATGTTTAAATTACTACAAATATGGACAGAAAGAAAAAAACTTCACAAGGATTTCTTTCCAAAATGGAATATTTGAACTATCTATCTATCTATCTATCTATCTATCTATCTATCTATCTATCTATCTATCTATCTATCTATCTATCTATCTATCTATCTATCTATCTATCTATCTATCTATCTATCTATCTATCTATCTATCGGGTGAGCTAAAATGAAGTACCACATTTCTCAAGATCATTGCGTGAGGTAGAGGCAGCCAAGTAGGAGTCCTTTGATTGATGATCCCTTGTAGTTTGGTCCTGTGTGCACCGTGCTTTTGCTTTCGAAGCGCTCTTCAAAAACAATGAATCCATCATGACTAAGCAACATGCCTTCCAAATGCAGTTTAGCATTCCTTCTAAAGGTGACATCCCAAATCAGAAAAATAATCCTTCAATGGGTGGCTAAATTTACAATGACAGGTGCAACATTTAACAGAAAATCTCTTTTGTATACTCTTTCTTGTGTTGTAATGAAATTTGTTTCATCATGTAGCGTTCTTGTAGAATAAACATTTCAAATGTGGTACTTCTTTTTGGCACACCCTATATCTATCTATCCATCCATCCATCTATCTGTCTATCTATGGACAGGCAGAGAGACAGCTTTGCATAATGTAGTTTATTTAAGCCATGAGGCACTGCATCAGTTAAAAGTTTAGAAAGAAAAGAAAGACTCCCAAGACTGAAGCACCCCTTGTTGTCTTGATTGAAACCAGTGCAAAATCAGCATCTTCTCCATTTACCAGTTATATGATAGCTTCTTGTGCAGCTAACAGAGTATCTCATTGGCACATGAACATTATATTACTGGTCTGCAAGACAGAAAAATAGCTCTGGTTGAAAGTCACACCAGTCTCAAGTGTACACTTGAATCCTCTAGTCTGGAAGAGTTAACAAACAAGTGAGCAAACCATGTGCATATCAGTCTATAAGCAGAACAAACACTAGGACATTTTTTTAAAGAAATATTCATCATCTGGTGTTGTTCAAATACTGTAATTTCTTAACAAGTTCAGAACAAGTGTATATGTTTAAAATACCCATTTACAACAAATTTCACTAAAATACTGCCTATGATTCACATTAAATTAGTATACTTAATGAATACACAAGCACTTTATTTTCATTATTAATCAATAGATTGTCAACCATTCTCTGAACCTGTGTTATCTATTACAAGTGTCAGAGCCAATTCCAGCGACCAGGAATATTTGGATGGGGACAACACTACAGTAGTTGGAAGGCAAGTTGATTTCACAGCACACTCATTAACTCATACTCACTCATGCTGGACCAATTTAGTGTCGCCAGTTAACTAACATTTCCTCTTCTAGATCCTGCAAGTCACTGTACTTGCTTTCATTTTAGAGGTTGTAATTACAGTACGTAATAATGTGATGATTTGAAATGTTTAATTCTCTGCTACAAGTGTCATATGTGCAGCTTGTTTTATCTCACAGACAAGTAGAACAGCAAAAGAGTTGAACTGACAATTTAATGAAAATATGGAATGAACCCGGGTTAAAGAGAAGAACTTCTTGCTTAAAGATGACATTGACAGTCTGTTTAGGCTTACAGTACATATCACAGTGCTGTGTAGCCTGATAATTGATAGTAAAGTAAATGTAAGGTGAAGTCTACTTTATTATGTCTTATTCTGTTCTCCACATAAATCTAAGAAGATTATACTGTAGATTATACTATTGATTTTCCTTGATTTTAATTTTTTGATTTATAGAAAATAAATTCACTTCAAGCAAATAATAATACTATGAAATAATTAAAATACTTTGAAACAAGAAAATCATCCCCATTTACTCATTTACACTTAAACTAGCAGATACAGAGCACTGTAACACATGGTACATTTTTCATTTTATTTAATTTCCCCACTGCCTAGACTAGAAGAATTCTACTGCCAGAACTGCATTTAACTTCATTTCATGTTACATAATATATCATGAAAAGAGAAAAAAATAAGAGAAAGCTTACAAAAATATGCTTTACTACTGTATTTATGATTCCTGTGATGGACTGATGCCTTATGCAGGATTCTTTTCTGCCTTGTGTGCAGTGGTTCTGGGATAACCTTCATTCTTTTGTGATGCTGAATTGGATTAGACAGGTTTGAGCAATCACTTCTAAAGATTGCTCTAATGCATAATCTCTACACAAAACTCTGCTTAAACAACTATGGCAAAATATTCTTAAAAGAAAAAACAAACTTAATGGCATGGTGGCACCCACTGGTTAACAAGGACCTCCAAGGACCTAGGCTCATTCCCAGACTGGTTGCTGTTCTCCAGATACCCTGTTTTTTTTGCCACATCCCACAGATGTGGGAGAGAAATCCAAATGGAGGTGAGAGTGGGTGTACCCTGTGATGGGCTCCTATCACAAAGACAGCACAACTGGGATGAAGACAGGCTCCACCCGACTCTGAAAGTGGGTTCAAGGAAGGGTTGGATGAATGGAAAGATAGAGAGAAGTTTTCAATTGATTGGGTATGTCACTTTATACTAAATGATTCATGAAACAGTGATCAAGGGATGTCCAGGATTCAGGAGAAAATATAAAATACAAAATGTATCAAAACATGGCAACAAACACCCTGTTAACATCCATTTATGTCAGCTTCTCTTAGCACTATTGAAAATTACTATGAGAAGAATCAAGGGAAAAAGAACCTCAGAGTTAGTTCAGTTATGAACTTGAATGTCCACAAAGAAGAATGTCAGTAAAACGTGCCTGATTATTTGAAAGACTAGAAGAAATGAAAAGAGGAGAATAAAATTCTAATGTATTAACTCAATGAATCCAGAATGCTATAATAACTTCTGCAATGAGATAAATGCTATGCAAATTAATTCTAAACCTGGTTGGAAGAAACAACAGATGCCTCAGGCTTTGTATGAGGTTCAGGTCAGAAAACACTTACTTTAATGGTGAAATTCTACCTTACTAATTCTTTGGGGTATCGGAGATGAGCAGCAGATGGTGTGCTGGAAAAAACAGCACAGCAAAGAAGAAAACAAATGTTTTGATATTGTAATATTTCATATTGAACCACAATTAAAACAAAGACAATATGATTTATGTCTAATCTTCAAAGGGACAGAAACATGAAGACATTTTGTACAAACAGAGGATTTGAACAAACCTTCAATAATTCTGATGAAAACTTATTAAATAATAAAACAGTACCCAATAAAATGCACTCTGCTGTAGCATGATTATTTCATTGATTGGATATCAAAAAATATACATGCAATGTCTATACAATAATAAAAGAAATTTTAACAGACACAGTGGTTAAAGCTACTGCTTAACAGGTCCATCATTCAGGGCATAATTTCTAACCTCATGCAAGGAATTTGTAGCGTTTGTATGTTTTTTCCATTTCTGCTGGGTTTTTCCAACCATCTTCCAAAGGACAGCAATTTCAGATTGGACATTCAAGCTTGGTTCTTCTCTTGCACCCAGTTCTTACCAGTTTACTCTGCTAAAACTGTTCAGAATATACATGTACCACTATACATGTTAAGTATGTAACCTGTTCTTTAAAATCTAATAGTAGATCTTTAAAGTCATTATTTTAAAAGAAGAAGAAGTATTGGGACAACATGTCAAAAATGATGCGGGGAGGCAAAACATATTCCTTTCTAATCAAGGATATTTTGAAGGAGAGGCTGAGTAACATCACTCAATGTACATAAGAAACTTCCCAGATGAATGAAAAAGTTCATGGACAGCTGATCTGAAGAAACTCTAACCCTATCCAAAACTAAATGTTTGACTTATTTACACAGACTTTGTAAGATGTAATTTGTAAGACTCTCCAGTTTTTCATCAAAATCAGTTTCTACCTGTCTGCCCCATCATGGAAGCATGTGTTATAAGAAAAAAAAAAAACATATGCTGATGTTGTAGTTAATGAAATGAAGCTTATTTAGTAGGTCAAGGTTATACCCAATTGAGAGAGTAAAAACATACATTTTAAGAAGAGGACGGAATCAAATTAAATGTTACAGTCATAAATTAAAGGAATGTCTTTGGTATGACCTTTACAAGTTAATGATTCTTGAGAGCTTGGCCTCAATCACTCTTAATTATAAAGCCTAGTACACAAAACAACAAATTTATTGTACTTAGAACTTTTCTATAACAAACACCATCCCAAGACACTTTATAAGCACGTATACAGACTTGAACAGTTTACAGTATATGGATGTTTTTAAAGATGGAGTACTAAACAATTTTCATTCAGTCTAAAATTAAAGCAAACTGTACACATCTATAAATTACAACTATCTAACAAATAAATGCTGAAAACTACTATGCAGTCAAATGACAATAAAGTTATGCATTAAAAGTATAATTTATAATATGCTAATTTGATTTGCCAGATCCTGTATTAAAGTCCCTTTATGGTTCTTTCATATTTATATTTAATAACAGCATTGATATAGATTATAACATTAACTTGCCAAATTAGGTTATAAATTAGACTTTGATTCTCTAAGCTATTAATTGTGTCTTGTTGTGCAATAGGAGTGGAACAGAGGTTAGTTAAGTTGCATCACAGCCCAAAACTCAGGATTTAGTTTCTTGCCTGTTTTCTGGCTAATTGGTGCATAAATGTTCTTCCTACGTTTGTATGTTCTTTTGAGAGTTACTTTAAAGTATTAAAAGGTTGGTATGTGAATCAATTTCCTGAAGAAATTCTTCTGAATTCAGAGTCAATTGAGAGGTAGAATATACAGGAACCTACCCCTTCCAAGGCAGCAGTCCATCACAGTGTAGTCTTACACACACACATTCACACTCACACACACTGCTCCAGCCCTGCAGCCATGGCCACATCCAGTACCACCACACACATACACACAGATACTCACACCAATTAAAATAAGAGTCTCCGTTTAATCTTTCATGGTTTGCGGATGAGGAAGAAAAACTAGAGTACCATTAGAAAAATCTCACACAAATTAACAGAGGAAAATGCACATAGACAGGGATCAGTTAGGGAAACGTAAAGTAGTCTCACTGATCTCTGTGCCAATGCCACTTAAAAATAATGTACAGTATGTCAACTTCATTTAATTAACATTGTTTGGCTTCAATCTTCAGTTCAGTTCATGTTCATAGGTGCTTTCTCTAATCAGTTGATGTTCCCAAAAAATACACAGAGTGATGGATGTGAAATATCATTATGGTTTTCTCTGTGTATCTACTATAAATGTACAAAAATATGATTTATATTTCATCAGGAAGAAACAGCTATCAAAAAGGAAAACATTAATGACAATTATTCAAGCCAGGATTGAATCATGCTCAATATTTTGTCTTTTTCACAAGATGAGTTTAAAAAAATGGAGGATTTTTTTTAGGTTCTGTGGAATTTCACTGTGGGTTTTATAAATAATCATATAATCATTCTGGACTACATACTTAATGTGCATATACTAAATGTATTTATTGTCATTTTCTGCTTGCCAATTGAATAAATATAAAGGTTGTTAAGGATACATTCATTAACATCACTGCATTTAGATAGGAAAAACTCCTAGAAAAGAAATTTTTGTTACTTCAGGTTTTCTAACAAATCACATTGTTAGGTTTATGAAATTTGCTGTTCTAATATTTGTATTTACTTAGTAACACTTACTGAAAAGAATCACTTAATGGGCAAGTCAAACAAAGTAACATTTCAGCTTTGAAAAGTTACTGATGCTTCACCTTTCAAATCCTCTTCTTCCTTTTTTATACGTTTCTTTATATTAAGGCTAGATTTGTGAAACTTCTAAACTGAGGATAAATCTATAACATTTCTCTTGAGAACAATCTCTGTTTTGCGGTGGGCTGGCGCCCTGCCCAGGGTTTGTTTCCTGCCTTGCACCCTGTGCTGGCAGAGAATGGCTCCAGTAGACCCCCGTGACCCTGCGTTAGGATATAGTAGGTTGGACAATGACTGACAATCCCTGTTATATCATTTTGATGGTTACTCAAAGAAGCAATCAGATGTTTGTGAAAGTTAAACTCTGTGGGCTCGTTCCAAATTAACCAAGACTGCACTTGTGTCAGAGGAATACATCTCAGCCAATCCCCACCACTCAAAAAACATAACAAAAATCATGCTTTTACTGTCTGCTAATTCATTTGTAGCACTGAACTATGTTGTTTTAGCAGCCCTGCTAACTGCTGTTAACAAAATATATGTTGTATCATTAGTATAGTCTGTATTATGCTTTCAAGCAGCATTAGCTGAACCTCATGCCTCAATGATCAATGCGGAATTTCTGAATAGTATACTGAACAGCTTATTTTACCACTGTTGTGGACTAGGTGCAGGTACAAAGACAGCCACTTGAATTAAAATATGTCTTAATTTATATGTGCTATCACTGAAGCTTGTACAGCCAATCAAGAGTTTTCATGTTCTTTGTGGATGTTCAACCATGATAAAGACATACAAGTTAGATTAACTAACAACTCTAAACTGTCCCCATACAGCATAAGTAAGTGTGGTATACGCTATGTGTGATAGTGTCCTGCAATGGATCTGTACCTCATTCAAGATTGGTTCTCCTGTTGCACCAAGTGTTGCCATGTGTATGTTGTGTCCTCCAAGAAACACCTGAGCATAGCCCTCACCACCTGACATTTAAATGTGTTTTAAATGATATGTGCTTTCTGTGTCCTCTGAAATGCCTTGGCTTTATCGCTTTCCAAAACTAAATAGTATCTATCCACTCTCTGCCCACCTTGCCTATTACTGCTACAAAATTGTGATGTGATGCTTGAATGGTCATGAATAGATATCCCAGTAAGACCTGGCCTTCCTTTGATCTATCTACTTTTGTTGGAAAGTATTAAAGATTCTGTTTCTAAAAACTTGTACTTAACTCTTCCCTAATGTATACTGTGAACCCTGTAATCCCTTGTCACTATTAATAAAAAATCTATATTTAATAATCTGTGCTATATAAGGATAATCTGAGATTAATGATCTCAATGCTATATATCTTGGCTCTTACCTTTATAATGAGTCCAATACACCACATTCAGGAAATTAACCCATTAGTTTGGCATTAAGTAAAGCAAGCCTTAGTGGAGTCTATTTATCCTCTCCAGCATTTTATTTTTTAATTATATCTTGCAAGTTGGCTTTCTTAGATGAAAGGCCTTAACTCTATTTGTAGTCTTACTAAGCATAATCAGTGATTCTAGAAGGAGCTGATGGTTTCTGTCTGAAGATAACTTCTAAAGGTACCTAATTCCTTTAGCCTATTTCCTAAAGTTGCCTCAGGCTAAAAAGTCAATCATCTGTTTTCTATAAACAGAGAGCACAAATCAAAATTTTGCCTTGTTTATATTGTAAGCCATTCAGTAGTAATGCACTTTCTTTCACTTTTGAAAATTTTTCATGAACACAGCATAACTGCATATAAAATATGTCCCCTGGCTATATGGGTGGGCAAAGAAATTTATCTTTATTAGTAATGTGTCAAAAAATCTTTGTTTCTCTCTTGAGAAGAAATTCTTAAAACTCGATATACGTCTTGTTTTTATAGATGGAATAATGTATTCATTAACTATACACATACTCCCAGTACACTCCTACAGAAATGAAGAAAATGAATGTGTGTTTCTTCATAATTAGGTAACTCCTCCTTTTACCCCTTCATTCAAGTGAGAAACCAGACACTTCAATACTCTGCAGTCACAGCAGGTTTGGTGCTCAACAGCAGCCATAAAGCTATGTCCAAAGTAAACACCACTTGGCATGGTGACAGATGTTTGCAGAGAAAGCAGAAGGATCTGGATAGGAACCACTGCCCCAGGGCAGCTCTCACCACGGAACAACTGCAAGGCCATAAATTATTTGGCACAAATCTCTGTCACCTAGAGAAATCACATAAGCCCTCCAACGATGTCAATAAAAAACTAGAGGTGAAAACTAAAAAAGAAATGCCCAAAATGATTAATTGCATTTGAGGTTTTTAAGTGGAAGTAATGACTTCTTCCTATGACATTACTTAAATGCTAAGTAATATTTCTTTCTAATAAGTCTGACTACACCTGCACAATTAAAATTGTACAGTGGCAATCAAATACAACAGTTGTGAAAGATGCAATAGAGAATAATCTGCTATATGACTATAAAGAGTTTTTTTTATGATTTCTGGTCTATAAACACACTTCAGACTAAAAAGAAACTGGCACGCAACAAAAACAACACATCTTGATTGCATCAAAACCCAATGTCTAAGATCAAGCCATAATGATGCATGCTTAGGCTTGGCCAAAATCTATATGATCAAAATCTCGTTGAGAGCTGATCTATTTGAGAATACAGATGACATAGATGAGAGTTAGAACTGCATTAAACATTATTGAAGGACTGGCTGATATTAATGAATCTAAAAGTCTGTGAATGAGAAGGTACAAAATAAAAAAGGACGAATAGTTGATCAATATAAATAAACTTGTAAAAATCGGGCATCCAATTTAAAGTCTACTTAATCTATTTCAGGATTCTGGGGGTTGCAGCCTAAGCCAGCAACACTGGGCACAAGGCAGGAGTAAACCACAGATGGGGTACCAGCTTACTACAAAAGACAACCACACACATCTACACTAACTGACACCAGGTCCATTCAGAGTTATCAGTTAATATAAAATGTATATGTGTTTGGCATGTGGAAGCAAAATCAGAAATCTGAGGTAAAATTAATGCAGACACAGGAAAAATATGCGTACTCCACCATGACAGTGAGCGGCTGTGATTTTAACTCAGGTTAAAAACAGCATCAAGGTCAACTTTCAAAAATTCTAAACCCAAATTCATTAGAAATAGAAGACTTAGAAACAATGAATTAAAAAAATATGCAGAGTAATAAAGGTACTGACTCCAAGATTTCCATTTAAATTTGCAGAGCCTTTTTAAATACACCATAAAAGTAATCTTCAGGTGACTGTCATACTAATGAAATTTTGATGATGGGCCACAGGCAAAATATACATGTGAGACATAACCAGAGTCAAAATCCAGAAGTGGACATAAACAGTAGCATGCCAATGAACAAGTCTGCAGGTACTACATGGCAGATATGGTGTCTCAGCACAATCAAATTCAATTGCTCATTCACAGTGAGATGAATAGGAGAGACAAACTCTTCAATTTCAAGTTTAACAATTCTCATATGCTAGGTTTTTCTTTTCTTTTCAAACTGTAAATATGTGTGTATGCTTCATATGCTTTTAAATACTTTTAAGTTAGGCAATCCACAAAATGTTGCTTACACAAATAGATTATTATGCTGTCAATGTATAGTTCACACGAAAAACCTACTGTGTCATCTTAGCCAAAAATAAAAATGACTTTCCAGGTAGATAGCATGTCATTACATGGATAAACAAGCCCTCCTTTTGAACAAAATTTATAAACTGAACAGAATACAGTAAATGTTTTTAAACAAGTACAGTACAATAAAAAATAAGCACAAAGAGAGAAAAATGGCCAAACATTTTGTATGAGATGTTAGAAACATCTTGATTTTTAAAACAGAAATTCATTACTGTATATGTTTTGATTATACTTGTTATGCATCTCTAAATTGATAAACATTACATTCCATATACTGTATATTATTATGAAGTTGCTGCAGCATTTTAAATTTGCTAGTGTTTTTTTCTTCTGACTTAATTAAATGATTAATTGAGTGTCTAGTCATCATTACTTCCCTTTTGCACCTTATTGCACCATTAGCGTACAGTTCAAATTCAGATATCTGTGTCTGTGTATATGTCTGTGTTTTCTTACAATAAAATCAAATCGAATAAAATTTTATTTGTCACATACAATTATACACATAGTGCGAATGACAGTGAAATGCCTAGTTACAGAATTTCAATAGAAATCTAAATATTATATTAAATAAAAACACATGTTAAAACTGTCTAGTACAGGCTTGTAGATGGTAGTAAGATGTGCTCAGTTGTACTGCAGGTTTTTATTTAATGGCACTGACACTCAAATAAAGCAGGCCCAGCTTGTTGTGCCTACAAATGGAACGTGATAATTAAAGTTTGTTTGTTTTGATATATCCCTAGTTAATTCTCTACCCTTCTTGGGTCAGAATGATTCATTCACTTTACTCATACATTTTCAAGCTTGCCTAAGAGGAGTTTATCCTAACAGCACTGGGTGTAAGGCAGGAAATAGTGTGTCAGAATTGTAAAAACATTAAAAGTAAAAAATTTCATGAAGCCATCGGACAGAAAAAAAAATTATTTGAGAAAGTAACAACAGTTTTGCGAATACAGGAAATCCAAGCACAGGACTTGGAATTGCACAAATGTAGCACCACAAAGCCTTATTCTTTATACCATATCTTCAGAGTGAACTTTTATAAGTTCTTTTAGATATGGTAAATCTGAAATGAAGTATTACATTTCAGTATAAAAAAAATCCCACTACTTTTTTGTCCCCATTAATCCCACAGCACATAGTCAACTATTGGCTCACTGTCGCCATCATTTTTTACATTAAATGTATATTTGTCACTTGAGCTATACTTTTTCAGGATAACTATAGCTGTTAAGCTGGAGTAGTTAAACAATAATCTATCAAAAAAACATACACATTCACATACCCAAGCCAGGAAAAATATGTCTTGTTTCTTTTTGGAGATGTTAACACAGCTCTAGTTAAATGCATTTTTGCCTGCTTTAACATGTGTTCAATGGGTCTTTTAACATTACACAGAAAATAATAATGTAAGCTGTATTGAATGGATATACAGGAGCTGTTAAGTATGCAATTTGTTGCACGATGGAAACCAAAATACACTAATTACACAATAAGATGGTGATCAAACAAGTCCCAATTCTATTTTATTCTGCTTTGTTCCTTGTTCACTTGCTCACCAATACCTTGTTGCAAGTCAAGTCTCTATAGACACTACAACAGTTACTTATGTATGATGTATAACCTCACTTTCATTCTACCACACCAGTAGTTTGCTGCCAGTTAAGCACCTCATTTCCTTTCCACTTTTCAGTATGCTTTAATTGATGCATGCTGGAAAATTCAGTCCCAAGAGAAATACACCTTGATTAGCAAATACCTGATTTATTTGCATTTGAAGATTTATGCCCATACAGCTTTACACCAATATGTTTTTCTTTTCCTTTCTTCCTTCTTTTCCTTTTATTTTCCATCTTTCCAATGACTACTACCATTGAGTATCAGAACTTGAATTGGACAAGAGTAGTTTGTCAAGCTTGAAGTAAACACACAGGACACCTTAGGAGCAAAATACTCATGACGCATTTATCACTGCACTAATCCAGACAGTATACAGATGCTATTAAAAACGTTCAGAGGATGTCAGGTTATACAGCATGCAGAGGAAAGCACAAATCAAATGAATATTCTTAAGCTGTGCAATGTACTACCAGTGCCTCATCTGCAATGTTATAAGCAGTTGTATTTCCCATATTACAAAAAATATACAACATGGCTAAAGATAAGTCTGGTGATGAGTACCTAGATTGGTTCTAAGACTAGGGGCAAGGAAATGAGACCAGGAGGTTATGTTTAATGGGAAAAGCAAGTGAATTGTCAAAGGGTCAGCCAGAAAGAGCTAAAATGGCTAATGTCTTAAATAAAAAGGGCAATAAATTAGTCAAAAGTCAAGGATAAAAGCAGGTCCATGCTGAAGAAACCTGAAGCTAACTAGATATTTATCTTGCAGTGCTGACTACTGCTGGAGGCTTTTTCAACTGAGATTGAGTCACTATAAATCTGTACCATCTTTATAACAAAATGTAAGTGATGTTAAAAGCCTTAACTATCATTATCATGTGACTAACACAGAGCAGTGCAGTGAAATTAAAGCAAATACTAAACAAACCCAATAATTCAAAAACACTTGGAATATAAGATTGGAACCCCCATATATTCAAAAATGTAAAAATATTATACAGTCATAGAAAAAATCTATCAAGCTCAACAAATACAAATGCCGATTCATAGTGGAGGAGGGTATAACTATAAGAAAATACTGAGTTAATTTTTTTTAGTGTAAAAAGACAGTGATCAAGGACAGACATAAGTGTTCAAAAGTACGAAGGGAACTAGCATGGTGAACCCCAGCTGTTGCTCTAAAGTTTGTGAACCCCAGCTGTTACTCTAAATTAAGTTCTTCAATTACAGCACAAGAACATAGATAGAAGCTTATTAAGGGTAAACTTTGCACAATTTTTACTTAACGTAGAGTTAAGTTTTTCACATAGAGCATCAAGGATATGTTGAATAAAGTTAGATGCATGGTAGTGCTCTAGGAACCTACACTATGAGAGACTAAAGTGCTTTGCACTGTCATCCACACACTGTAAGATGATACAATTAAATACACAAATGCCTGACTTTGCATGTTTTAACAAAAAAAACCCATTACAAGAATAAATTAATTTAATATTTAAAAACTGAATTTTGGCCTTTATAGCAATTTGATGTACTGTGCCAGTTCGTTGCAAACACAGCTGTTAGTCCTCTCTCACTGCTTTCTGTCTGACAGTTTGCAGATGTGCTATATGTGACAGAAACATCCATTTATCCATTATCCAACCCACTATATCCTATCTACAGGGTCACGGGGGTCTGCTGGAGCCAATCCCAGCCAACACAGGGCACAAAGCAAAAACAAAACCCCACAGGGCACATACACCCACACACTAGGGACAATTTAGAATCACCAATACACCTAACCTGCATGTCTTTGGACTGTGGGAGGAAACTGGAGCACCCGGAGGAAACCCATGCAGACACGGGGAGGACATGCAAACTCCACGCAAGGAGAACCTGGGAAGCAAACCCAGGGCTCCTTACTGTGACGCAGCAGTGCTACCACTGCGCCACCGTGCCACCCCAGAAACTTTCAGTTCAATTTAATGAATCCTAGTACAGCGCCCTCCATGGAGCATAAGCTCAGAAAACGTATACATTTTCTTCTTCTTTTGGCTGCTCCCATTAGGGGTGGCCACAGCAGATCATCTTTTTCCATATCTTCCTGTCCTCTACATTTTGCTCTGTCACACCCATCACCTGCATGTCCTCTCTCACCACATCCATAAACCTTCTCTTAGGCCTTCCTCTTTTGCTCTAACCTGGCAGCTCTATCTTTAACTCTTTTTCCCAATATATCCAGCATCATTCCTCTCTGTACATGTCCAAACCAACGCAATCTCGCCTCTCTGACTTTGTCTCCTAAATGTCCAACCTGAGCTGACCCTCTAATGTACTTATTTCTAATCCTGTCCATCCTCGTCACACCCAATTCAAATCTTAGCATCTTTAACTCTGCGATAAAAAAGATATAAATAGCAATATGTTCAAACTAACTATAAATTCTACCCAAAATACAAAGTATGGATTTAAATTTCAATGCATATTCTAATGATAAACAAACCTTGTCTGTTATAATTTAATAAGGGCAAAAGTTATACAGTGTATACAAGAAGAAAGATGGGAAAAGATGATGTTTCTGATCAGAGTTTGGGAATGTACTTCATTTATCCTGAAGC
Organism: Polypterus senegalus; assembly: GCF_016835505.1. Lineage (NCBI taxonomy): Eukaryota > Metazoa > Chordata > Cladistia > Polypteriformes > Polypteridae > Polypterus > Polypterus senegalus. Next base: position 258,766,691 of record NC_053156.1, on the reverse strand, counting down.
AGTATATAAATACTATATAAAATGCTAAATGCAAAATGTAAATCTTATCTAAGAAAGCACTGTGCTAACATTTTAACTGAACACAATGTTTTTATACTGAGGATGTCCGATTTAGGCTACCTGCCACTGACCATGTTGATTTATGATCTATGTTTCCTGTTAAAAAGTGGAAAGCCCACCATCATAATCTGTATTCCAGACAAAGCGTCAGCCATAGCTCCTCACGTTAATGATTTCCAAACATATGTACCCCTGTCTGACATAAACAGTATGTTTCCTGTTATTTGATTGTATGTTTCAAGTACTTTTGGTATCTACCTATATATCTGAAAGAGCCTTTTAAACTCTCATTCTAGTAATTTTCATATTGTGGATCCTTTAAAATTCTAGAGCTATTTTTGAAGTTAAACAACAGTGAAGTTGCAAATGTGTTTCTCTAATCCATTTCTCTAATCCATTTATTTTTCTAAAAGAAAGGGCTAACTTGCAATGTAAAATAGTAACGTCTCAACAACAGAACCTAAATATCTGTCATAGTTCAGAGTTCATGTACTTCATATAATCTGCATACTGCTGAAGATTGAAGACAAAAGTGAGTGCAAATACAAAGAGAACCACTTAAAAAGAATTATAAAACCTCAGTAAACATTATCAAAAACATTAAACTTGATAATAAATTAAATCACAGGACTAATTGAAATAAAACAAATATTTATTTACTTTACACTTAATATAGAAATTAAATGCTTGAAACAGTAATTCAATACTGAGTAAAAAGTTTGAAAACCAGCTTGAAAAACTTCATGTCATTCACTTCATTTCAAGAAAATGAAGCCTATATGGACTAAATATTTTTATTACTTTACCTCCCACCCAAGTTCTTTCACAAATTAGAGGAAAAAAATTAATTTGGGTGAAATTCAATGCTAGATGAAGAGCAATGTGCTATCTTGTAAAAGCAATGGGAATGACAAGGCTGTAGCTTCTACCCTAACCTATTGCACACACCTGGAAACTGTTTCTTCATTTTTTTATTGATTTTATTATAATCATTCCATACAGATAGATCAATTTTTACAAAAAATAGGATTGAAAACAAAACAACCCTACCCCCATCCCTTAGAAAGTGAGCATGGCCAACGGAGTAAAACTTAAAGCTGGTCAAAATACATAAATGGATGAGTTTAACAGGCAAATGAAAAAAAAAAGAAATGCAAAGAGAATTATTTCCTCAGTGCTTTAAGAGCTTATTCTAAAATATTACTGATTAGATCCTGCCTGGTTTTGAAAAAGTTCTGCACAGATCCTCTAACTGAGAATTACATTTTTTCCAATTTCAAATATTATAAAACATAAGTTACCCACTGACTTAAAAGAGGAGAGTTAGGATTCTTCCAATTTAGCAAAATACGTCTGCATGCCAATAGTGTAGTAAAGGCAATCACAGTTTGTTTGTCCTTCTCCACTATAAGCCCATCTAGAAGAACACCAAATACAGCTGTTAATGGGTTAGGAGGGATTGTGACACCAAGGCTGTCTAAAAGGCACTTAAAAAATTTTGTCCAGAATGGTGTTAATTTGGTGCAGCCCCAAAACATGTGACCCAGTGAAGCTGGGACTTGATTGCAGCGGTCGCAGGTTGTATCTTGCCCTGGAAATATTTTGGACAGTTTTAAGGGAGACAGATGTGCTCGATATATAATTTTAAGTTGAATAATTGTATGCTTTGCGCATATGGAGCTTGAGTGAATTCTCTGCATTGCTACCTTCCACTCCTTTTCTGATATGTTGAGTGAAAGATATTTTTCCCATTGTCCTCTTGGATCTCTGAAAGGGAGGGACTGTAAAATAATTTTACTGTATATATTGAAGATGAAGGAAATCGGGCTGGTTCTGTTTGACAAAGTTTCTAATTTGAAGATAGTGAAAGAAATGTGTTGCTGGAAAATTACATTTGGAATGTAATTGTTCATAGGATGCAAAGATGTTGTCTATATAAAGATCTCTAAGCAATCTAATCCCAAATGTTTTCCAGATATTAAAAGACTGCATATGTTTACGAGGGTTGAAAAAGGTCGTTCTAATGCAGAGAGGTGCCACAAATAAAAGATTCTCCTTCTTAAAATTATTTTTACATTGGTTCCATATTCTGAGTGAGTGAAGCACAATTGGGTTATTAGTATATTGGCGATAAATTGCATTTATTCGGGCACAAAGCAGGGAATATAAAGAAGTACTGAGGATTTTTTCTATTGCTGACCAAGCCTGTGTATGTTCATCCATTTGTATCCAGGTTTTTATAGCTTGTATGTTTGCTGCCCAGTAATAAAACTGAAAGTTGGGTAGAGCCATGCCACCTTTGTAGGGTCACTCTTTGGCTACGTGAATGTTTTGAGTTCCAAATAATTAAGGTCATGGTTGAATCTAATTGCTTAAAATGATTTATTGATGTATATTGGAATGTTTTGAAATAAAAAGAGAAGCTTAGGAAGGATATTCATCTTAGCAATGTTAATTCTTCCAGCTAGAGTGAGATGAAGTGTTGACCATCTATGTATTGCAAAATTTTGTTGATAAAGAGCTTTATATTTACTTGTGATATTTACCCCATGGTATTTAAACTGATCTGCAATGATAAAGGGAAGGTGTCCAATATGATATTATATGCTTGGAAATTCACTGGAAATGTTATTCAAATTAATTCTGAGACCAGAGATCTTCTGAAATTCTGTAAGTGCTGTAAAGACTGCAGGTACAGTATTTTGTGGGTCTAATATATACAGTACCATATCATCTTCATATAGAGAAATCTTCTGTACAAGTCCTTCTCTGATAATCCCCTTTATCTAAAAAGCATTTTGACAGTGAAATGCTAGTGGTTCAATGGCGATTGCAAATAGCAGTGGTGACAAGGGGCATCTTTGTCTGGTACCACATTCTAGTTTAAAGTAGTCTGAACAAATGTTAATACAAACTGAGGCTTCTGGATTGGTATGTAGTAGTTTGATCCATGCACAAATATTCAGGCCAAACCCAAATTTCTCTAATGTAGTAAAAAGGTAGTTCCATTCAATCATATCAAATGCTTTTTCTGTATCCAACGATAATATCTCTGGGGTGTTTGAATTTGCTGGTGAATACATTACATTAAACAGGCCTGGAAAATTGGAAGCTAAGTGTCGGCGTTTAATAAACCCAGTTTTTATCTTGTGATATTACCGAAGGCAGCACTTTCTCCATCCTTCTAGCTAAGACTTTGGAGAGTATCTTAACATCATTGTTCAGAAGTGAAATTGGTCTGTATGATGCACATTGTAATACGTCAGGGCCTGCTGCTTTCCCGCTTTGAAGTAACTTTATAGCATCTACTAATTCTGACAGTGCCACAGGTTTATCCAGTTCCTCTGCACGAAAAGTATCAATTTGTGGTATCTATAATGTATCTAGAAATGCATTAGATTGTGTGTTGTGTTCTTTAAACTTTAAAGGATTTATAGTAGTCTCTGAATGTGTGCATTATATTTTTATGGTCAGTGATTTTATCTCTGTTCATGTTGGTGATTACTGGGATTACATTGCAAATTTCTTGCTTGTGGATCTGTTGAGCTAAGAGCTTATTAGCTTTCTCTCCGTTTTCATAATAATGATGTCTTGATTTAAACATAAGTTGTTCAGTTTCTTTAGTTGTTAAGAGGTTGAGCTCTGTATGCAGTGCCTGCCTTTTCCTATGAAGAGCCTCACCTGCACACCTAGCATGCTCTTCATCTATTCTAGTAATTTTGTTGGTTAGCTCTGATACCTTCTTGGTTTCTAATTTATTTCTGTGGGAAAGATATGAAATAATCTGTCCTCTTAAGAAGGCTTTTAGAATTTCCTAGAGTATTCCTGCAGTGACCTCTGAGGATGTATTTGTCTCTAGGAAGAAACTGATTGGTTTGGATATAAATTCTATACAGTTCTCGTCTACTAATAGAAGTGGGTTAAGACACCATCTGCGAGATGAGTGTGTGGGGCCTAATGATTTTAGCTCCAAGATCAAAGGGGCATTGTCGGAAATAACAATAGCGTCATACTTGCAAGATTTAATCGTAGACAAGAAATTGTTATCTATAAAGAAATAATTAATTCTTGAGTAGCAATGATGCAGAAGGTGAGCAGAAGGAATATGTTCTTCAGTTTGGGTTTAGAAATCACCAGGGGTGTGATAAGTTGTGGTCAGTTAAAAACTGTGTAATTCTTTGCAGTGTTAGATGTCATCCCCCCTGTGACAGGAGACCTATCTAAGAGTGGATTTAAAACACAATTAAAGTCCCTAGCCATTATAATTTTATGAGTATTCACATTGGGAATAGATGGAAATACATTTTGCATGAATTCCCTACCATCAACATTGGGTGCATAAACATTTATCAAAATCACTTTACAGTTAAATAAATTGCCCATGACAATCGCATATCTCCCTTCAGGATCAGATACTACATCTGATGCTACAATTGAGACTGTTCTATGTATGACAATTCCCACACCTCTAGTTTTCTTTGTAAAGCTGGAATGGAACATTTGGCCAGTCCAGTCTTTTTGCAGCTGTAACTGATCCTTGCTTAGTAAGTGGGTCTCCTGTAAAAATACTATCTTAGCGTTTAAACCTGTTAGGTGAGAGACTACTTTCTTTCTCTTTAATTCATGATTCAGGCCTTTAACATTCCAGCTCACAAAGTTAATTGTCCCATCATGGAGACATTGAGTTTGAATTTTTGAAGACATTTTGTAGTCTTAACTGGAAGTGAGATAGCTTTAACCTTAATTTCCAATTTTCCCATGAGATATTGACGTGCAGCTTATTGTTACATTGGTAGTTATCTTTGTAAGGATTAAAATAATAGATCAGATATAGCTTGCTCTCTTTCTCTCCCCACTTATCCACCCCCATTTTGCCTCCCCATGTAAGGCTGGACCCCACTTCACAAAGTCCTGGTCCTCTGACATACCTAGAGACAGAGCACGTCCAAAACAAAACAAGCTTCCCAGCAGTGGCATTTGGGGATTAAAAAGTAGAGATATCTATTGCCGATAAAGTCTAAATACTATAAGCATCTATATATATAATTCACTAAGGCAAGACGACCATGGAAAGCACGCCGGAAGGGGCGTGGATTCACTAAGCCGCCGACAAGTTAGGCACCTATGGCGCACGCAGGAAGGAGCCACGCCCACCAACTCCAAGACCATTGGATACGATGACAACTCGCAGAGCCACGCCCACCAACTCAGACGCGACGACACAGAAAAAATGGCGTCATTTATATTCGTCTGTCGTAGAGGCAACATGCAGCTCCGACCCACGCTGACTGTTAATAGAGGCATGTTTCTGCGGAGGTGAATCGCCATATGCAGCGTGTAAAACGGTTTGCGAGGGGTATCCCATGGGATCCTTAAAACATTCGTTTACAACTGAGGTTAAAACACAATAAAGTAAGCAGTCTTTAAAAAACGAGTTTTCGGTTACGACGCACGACCGTGTGCACCCTGGCAAACTGTTTTACACGCTACATACACCAATTCGCATCCGCGACAAACATGCGTCTTCTTACATGCTCCTGCACTTTGTACACAACCCCCTCCCACCTCGCTACTACCGTGGTCAGGTATCTTGGTGGATTATATATAGAAAGGGAGCCAAAACCGCACAGACAAATGAAAAGTCTACGTGAGTCACAGGTGCATCTGGACTGTACAAAGACGACAACGACTCGAGTGACGAGTTGAAGGTGGGCACATGAGCAAGCAGTGCATACTGAACGAGAAATCAGCAGACTAGCATGACAGAGGGAACGGAGTGGATGTCCTTCTCTTCTCCTCCCGTTCCACCCTCCGCGCCACACGGACGATTGTGTGTTGGTTCGTTCCGTGCATTGATTAAAACCCAATGAAGGAAGCAGTCTTTAAAAACCAATAAGCCCTGTGCCTCTGTTTCATTACCGTCTCACCTGCTTCACCAATGCAGGCCCCGCAACAAGGCAGCCAACCGGGTAACCAAAGTCTTTGGGTTCAGGGAGGAGTATGGTTACAAAGCTGAAACTTAAAGGAATTGACGGAAGGGCACCACCAGGTGTGAAGCCGTTCGCTTCATTTGACTCAACACAGGATACCTCACCCGGCCCGGACACGGAGAGGATTGACAGATTGATAGCTCTTTCTCGATTCTGTGAGTGGTGGTGCATGGCAGTTCTTAGTTGGTGGAGCGATTTGGCTGGTTATTTCCAAAAACGAACAAGACTCCCACCTGCCAAATAGTTACACGATCCAACAGCGGTCGGCGTCCAAATTCTTAGACGGACAAGTGGCTTTCAGCCACGTGAGATTGAGCATTAACAGGTCTGTGATGCACTTGTATGTCCGGTACTGCACGCGCGCTACACTGAATGGATCAACGTGTGTCTACCCGGCGCGGGAGCGTGGCGTAAGCCGTTGAACCCCATTCGTGATGGAGACCGTGGCTTGCAATTGTTCCCCACGAACGAGAAATTCCCAGTATGTGCGGGTCATACGCTCACACTGATTACGTCCCTACCCTTTGTAAACCCCCATGGTCAGGTGACTTGGTAGATTATATATAAAAAAGCAGCCGGAACAGCAAAGAACAATGAAAAATCAATGTGGAAACCGACTGAGGCAGTGTTTGGAAAATTAACAGTCAACGTGACTGACAGGTGCGTGTGGACTGTACACAGACGAAAGCGACTCAGGTAGGGAGTTGGGGGCGGGCACATAAGCGGGCAGTGCGTACTGAACAAGCGCCGTTCAACCCTGTCCTTCGCTTTGGAAGGAGAAGGCCCGACGGCGCTCCTCTGGTTTTCACTCACAGACAATTGTATGTTGGTTCGTAGCGTGCATTGTTGCAATGTTACTTTTCTTGGTGGTTTATTAAATTACGGATTTTTCAAATGTTTATTTTTTCCTCTGTGCTTAAAAATCATTTAAACAGTGCCCTGATTATGCGGTGTATGCTACGCCGCGGGTTGGCTAGTAAAATATAATCATTAACAGTCTTGAAATGTTAAGATAGTAAACCCAGGGAGTGGTGTTAAAAAGCAGCCCTGGATAAGCACAGTAAACCCTAATGCATTAATAACAATAACAATAAACCAAGGGTATGATGTTAAACAGTCTCCTTTTGAATATTTAAAAACAAACCAAAAAAAAAACCTGCTTTAATTTCTTCCACACATATGCCTATTATAATTAAATCATAAACATAAACAAAAAGTGTCAGAAATGAGAAAAAGATGTATAATTATGGTACCCATATCATTGCAAGCAGATCAGACAGTAGGTAATATCTTCTTGCCATACCATGACGGGATGCAACTCACTTTTGTATTTCAAAAAAGCGTCAGGATCAGCTTTCTTAATTCCTTTTCTGCTTCATCCATGGAAGAGAAGCTGTGATATTGTCTTGAATTTCCACTTTCAGTTTGGCAGGATATAAGAGGCTGGATCTGATATCGGCTTTCCGTAACCGCTGTTTAATGTTGTAAAAAGCTGCACGTTTAGCAGCTGTTGAGGGTGAGAAATCAGGGACAATACGAATGTGGTTATTTTCAAATATAATCTCTTGTTTGTGTCTGAGAAGTGCCATTACATCAAGCTTAAATTTTAATCGCTTGAAGCAGACAATTAAAGACCTAGGTCTAAAGGTAAGCTGCCACTATCTCAGTATCTCGGTATATTTAAAGTCCTCTCCAATTATTTTCGTGAATAGATCAGCTATGAATTTCACTGGGTTTGGACTTTCACAATTCTCAGGTTCTCGATTCTAATATTATTCCTTCTGCTTCCATCTTCCAGAGCCGCAAGTCTGTCTCCGAGTTTTTTGCATTCGGAATTCGCAGCTGTAGCTTTTCCATCGGTGTTAGATGCCAAATGTTCCACTGTTTCAATTCGAGCCATGAATGTCTGCTTAACGTCTTCCAGCTGATCAGCAAGTTCTCTGTTTAGATTCATTCATTCATTTTCCTGAATGTGTTCCTCAATTTTTCTCAGCATATCTTTAAAGACTGCATCAAAACGATTATATATACGTTTTTCCAAGTCTTTATATTCCTGCCGCATCTGTTACAGCTCCAGCCGCAGCTTCTCGTTTGTCTTGAGCAAGCCATTTATTTCTTTCTTCATATTTTTCTGAATGTCTTTCTTGAGCTCACTTGTGGCTGTGGCCATGGCCAATGTTGCAATCATTTCCTTCAGTTTGGACAAATCGTTTCGGCTTTGGTGCTCCGCGGGTCAAGTGGCAAACCCCACTGCAGCCAATGCTTCTGGCTCGCAAGGATTAGATGAATGCGCTGACTGGAAGGCCATCTCTAGTTTCAAGTGATCTTGGAAGTTGTTTCTTCTAATAGCATGACCTTAACAAAGAAAAAGCTCTAGATCTTTGGGAACGTCACGAGCTCTGATAAGTGGGTTATGCACAAAAAGTCTAATGTAGACCAACAGCATTGGTGTGTCGAATAAAAACAAGCATTATAATGAAACTGTCAGATACGATACAATAAAATATTGAGACTGGTTTACAAAATTTTTAGACAGTGGAGGACAGTACTTTTAAAGGGCAAATTTGAATACGGTGTTAGGCAGGCATAGGTCAAAACACTAAAACTATAAAGAAGCAAGCTAACTGAAGTGCAAAATAAATTGTTTCTTTTTCTCTCCTGACTGATCATTTTGCACCATGCTCGAAAACCACTTAATACACTTTCCTGGTCTAAAAGTGGATGTTATGATATGATATCTTGAGCAAAATGTGGCTTATGTATGCATATAGCAATGTGCAATGACAAACCAAAAAAATGAAGGCTTCCAAAAAAGGAAGAAAAACAAATGAAAAAACAAAAACAAGCAAGAAAATAAATCTGAAATAATCTTTACTATGGTGCTTACGCCAAAAATCTTCAGTCCACACAACACAGTAAGGAAGTAGAACATAACACTACAAATTGGTCATAACTTCCCTGTATCGTATCTCTATTACTTCTGGAGTTCCAATAAGTGGTATATACAGTCTGCTGGCCCCAAACAAGATGACTTAATTTATACTAAACGGATGTATGAATTGTACTTTGGCCAGTGTATAGTCCCTTCGATCAACAAGCTAAAAAATATATTAATAAGTATCAGCAGTAAATATCTAGGCTAATTGGCAAAATGTTATTTAGTAATACAGTATCCACTGAAAAAGGTCAAGCTGTGCCTTTACTGGCGTACCCTGGGTGGTGTAGTAAGTAGTTACTTGACTGCAGAATTTCAACAGGTGCTGCAAAGACAGTCAAGATGTCAGTATGTTGAGTAAGTATTTTTCTTTCACATAAAAATAAAGAAATATGGCATTACATGCATAAACTAGAAGTTGTTCTTTGCAACTCTACCAAGGCAATATGTTTAGTGGAATACTGATACAGCAGCAAACATTAAAATCATTCAGCATTCTGTCATTCAGTTTCCGTGCCAAGTATATGCTACTGTTTTGAAGGAGAAATTCAGGAACAGTAAAGAGCCTTGGAAATGTGTAGTATTAGACTGAAATGTGATGTTAATTAAAGGTGAAAGAACAAAGAATGAATGTGTTAGAAAAATATTTTAGCCAACTGGCCATATTTGCTGTTCTGCTTGTCTTTAGTCTTTCATGCTGAATAAAACCAGGAAATGTTACAGATAATATAGGTAATACAGATAATATAACAGAGGAAAACAGAAAATCTTGTTGAATAAGCTATGAAATGTCACCTTGGTGCAGGACATGCTACAAAAGAGTTGCATGATTGTTTGCAAGGATTGGAAACCATTTAAAAATCAAGAGGTGCTGAAAAAACATGAAAAAATTAACAACCGTTTTTATCTTACCCTTCATGTCCCTTAAGACTGCTAGCCAAAAACAGGAACCTAATCCATAACCTACTGAAAAACTTGCAAGAGCTTGTTTCATGTAAGCAAGCCTACCTACAACTGCCTGAGAAAGAAAAAAGAAAAAGAAAAAACATTACCACCACAGAACTGAAGCAGTGGCAGACCTACATTTTTGGGGCCATGAAGCTTGAACTGTTACGAGGATCCCTTTGCAACTAGCAAACAAGGTCTGGATAACCACTGTTCAAAAAACAATAGGTCTGGGCTAATCTAACACTCTTTCACCTGTATTTCTTACCTTACTTTTTTAAATAGCATTTATTTTTTAATAAGAGTAATTCAAATATTGTATCCTTATGAACACTTTACTGAAAAGAATTCTTGCCCAGATCACTATCTCGAGTGCAATCATGTTGAACAGGTAATTGTCTTTTCAACAGCTCCCCTTTTTCAGCTCCCTCATTTACTGTTTGTATTCACCAAAGATATTATTACCTTTTAATTTTTACTGTAATTTAATTGTACATAATTAAACCTGTATTATTTATTGTAATAATGTTATATTATTATTATTGTGGAGAATGGCCGGCTGTTTATCCCGCCAACACCCCCAAGCCAGGTGGAGCCCTCCTTGCAGCATGGAGGTCCCCAGAAGACCAGCAGGGCATCACGGACAATGGAGTTTTTATGCACCGCCCTGCTGGATGCCATGGGGGCCACGAGAGGGAGCTGCAGGGAGGATTGAACAGTTCTTTGTGCCCTATGACCCGGAAATTCGTCATGGGAAGAGCGACGGGCTTCCGGGTTGAAAAAAAGTACTATTTACCCTGACCCGGAAGGAATAAGGACTTGTGGACTGTTGGATAGGAACACTTCTGGGTCAGGGAGTATAAAAGGACTGTGGGAGATCCCAGACGGCGAGCTGAGTTGGGAGGCAGGGTGGCTAAGTGTCTGGGAGGTTGGAGGATTTGTTATTTGTGATTGCTTATTGTTATTGGAGTATTTGGGAGTGGAGGGTGCTTTGTGCACATTATTATTATAATAAATAATAATTGGACTTTTTATCTGGTCTGACATGTGGTCTGAGGGTACAAGGGTGCGAGAAAACCCTAATTCTGTCACAGTATATTTTAAAATTTTGTAAGATTATTTATGTAAATAAAAGTTAATGAAATGTCTTTTACAATCACCGCAAGCAACAAAATATTCTTTCATTTTTTCAATTACGGTTAGCTTATGAGAATTAATTTTAAAAAATTTATTTCTGTCATAAATGTTAATGTTTGAAATTATTTATGATTATTTTACACTAAATGTATCTAAAATGAAACTTCCTTAACTAATTTTTTTTTTGTTTACAACTAGCCTATACAGTACTTTAATAATCTTTTAATTTTTAACTATTATTTTGTATTGAAATTACACTATAGTACTAATATTATTATTTAGAAAAAGCTACAGCAGACACACACAACATTTAAGCAATATGGACTAAAATCACTTCTAAGGCCACTCCGGGATTAGGGGCCCTGAATCTTAGGCCTCATTAGTTTAAATGTAGATTCAGCCCTGAACTGAAGACAACAATACGACAAATGCTGAAGCCCAAATTACAATGCACTAAACCAGAATTCTCTGTTAAAACATTTCTAGCAGCATTGAGGTCTTTTTGCAGATTTTATTTTTTATTTTATATTTTTTATGTTAACTAATGTTGTCTTATTTGAATTTCTTATTTTGTCTTTCATTTTTCTTTTCTTCATTATGTAAAGCACTTTGAGCTATTTTTTGTATGAAAATGTGCTATATAAATAAATGTTGTTGTTGTTGTTGTTGTTGTTTGTCCTTAATTACAGAAGTCTTGACAGCTTGTTTTATGATCAGTCATTAATATTGATATACTGTATATTTAAATTGCAAAATTGTTTGTTTAATTTCTGTTGGTGACTCACTGTATAACCACAAACATGACAAAAAACCTGTATATACTCCAGGTGTAAAAAAAAATAATAATGCATATAAACAATTATACTCTACCCTGATCTTATAAGTTGCTTTGGAAAAAAGATATCAGTCAAACCTACAATAATTATTATATTTTGCGATAAAAAGAAGAGCTATCTCTTTGTGTGCTCTGAAATATTTCACAGTTTGTTGTGAGGCATTTAGAGGTTCTACTATTCTGAACACACAATCATTAGTAATAACTTCATTACAATCCATGCATGTTCACCTACGGTTCATGTACTCATAAATTATAATATAAGAGGTTATGATTGTTGACTAGGGACAGGTAATATATAAAATAAAGCTGCTTGTTTGCAACTGTCCTTTAAAAATTACACAGTTACCATAATTGTTGAAAAACGCTCCATAGATTATCTGTTTTGTTTGTAATATACTGAAACTGAAATATTCTCCATTTTAGAATTTTATGTTTAACTGAGAAGGTCACAATAACATGAAGTTTTAATAAGGTGGCTTAGTTTTCTATTCTTTCTAATTTTACAATCAATCATGTACTTTTGATCATAGCTAAACAAGTGACTCAGTTTATTGGGTCAACTTGCAACCAAAAAACATAAAACAGCTACAGTGCATATGGATTTAATTTCTCCATGTCTAGCAATGAGACATTCTTAAATGTTACTGTAGACAGATGGGTTTTAAGAAACAGTATCTGAAAACCTGTTTTTAATAATATTTGATTTATCTTATGAAGAAAACTTTTTTTTGCCTTTTGATTAACATTTATACTTTGTTCTATTTTAGGTTTGACTTAAATTGTTTTAATGGAATTTATTTTTAAAAAGCTGTAACTGAAAAAAAATCTTGATTAAGCATACATTAAAATGCTCTTCAACTTTCTCAGTTAATTTACAAATAAGAAGATTAACAGTTGCATGCACATGGTTTTTATATTGAGATTTACTGGAAATGCTACAAGAACGGCTCCTAACTTTAGAAATACAGGAATTCAGGAAATACCACAATAATTGTTCATGTTCAAAGATTACTTTACTGTTCAGCTAATATTAAACAGCCCCCACAAAGCTTAGTCTTTCAAATTTGGAATCTACCATCCGCTAATTTTTACAATTAGCAGGAACAATTAAGATGAAAATGAAGAAGTAAAAAAAAATAGCATAAAATGTGTAAAGAAAATGGAGTGATGCACTAAGCACAATCACTTCCAGAGAAATAATAAAAAAGTAACTTCCATTTCGTTTACTGCTTAATGCTACTGCTGACTATCTAAACACATCATTTAACTTGCAACAGTTTTTACTGGTTTAATTAAACAATTTTCCTTGTGTATTATTATTATTATTATTATTACTGCTGTTTGGCTGACACCTACATCTGAGACAAGTATTCTTTACAACTGCTTACATAATAATAGCAATATTAATACATTTTATTTATAAAGCACCTTTCCAACTGCTGCACAGTCAGCTTAAGTAAATTGCTTAGGGTCACACATTGGCCCACAGGCTGAAACTAAGCTGCCTCCGCAACTACATCAAGACTAGCTTTGAGCCATTTCAGAATAAGTGGTGACACTGACACGTTCAAAATGAATTGGTTTTGCTTGGTTTTATTCATTAACTAGACAATATCCTTCTTTATCATTTCCACATTTTACTGTTTTGTATGTACATAAGTAATTTAGTTTCCCTTTATTTAATAAAGTCTATAAAGAGGAGTGGTAAAAATGTGTAATCAAGGAAATTAGGTAACTGTAATGCAGTACCCTTTATTTTGTTCTTGTTTTTACAGTAGTTCTAAATCATCTTTTAAATACATTTATGAATTATCTAATTTCTATTTAATTCAAGTAATCAAATGAACCGATCAATAAGAATAACGAGTTAGTCAGGAAGATAGTTAGTATGACTTTATATTTCCTAATCCATAATACTGTCTTGTTTGACCTGTTGTAAGAATTATAGAAATAAGCAGATAAGTACTTTTTTCATTATTTCCTTTAATTGTTTTAATATATACAATATAGTACCTATCTGAAATCAAATAGGTTTGGTTTTGAAAAGCTCATGAGAGCCTGTCCTGTTATGATTCTGGATTGTATGATTCTGGTTTCATTAACTACTTTCTAGTACAATTGTGAAAATATGTGTTGCCCTTGCAATGCCAAATTATATTCTATTTTACTTCATTTTAACATTATTAAAACTGTCTATATATACTTTATGCAGCTTCATCATGAATTACATTTATGGTTCTCATGTCTACATTGTCAAAACAAAATGGCTGACTACGTTTCACACCTTCATGTTGCTTATATCTTCTTCGTTTCCATTCCTTGTTGACAAAGGCATCTCAGGAAGTCACTCAGGGCAACATTCCCTCTCAGCCACTTCTCCTCCCTGAGACAGCAGCAGTGGAACCTTCCCAAACCACAGCTTATGTTCAACCCTTCACCCAATCCTTGGCAACATATTTTATCTGGAGAGCAATAAGTGCAGGGATAGAATGAGCCCTGGATGAAATGATGGAAAGCCAGTCCACCACAGTCACATTGACATACCTGCACTGCAATTTCATGAAGTGCATGTGGGACATAACTACATACTATGTTATACTATAGATACTGTACAAACATATTTTTGTTTTATTTGTATTTCTAATGTAGAATTTACTAAAATGGCTACTGTTTACTGATAAGTCTTGTCAATTATATTATTAACCAAATCCTTAGTGTCTTAAGATGTTGATAATAAGATACAGTAAATTTCTGTTGATTAAACAACAAGAGTCAGTTTCAGCAGAGAGACAATGTCATCCTTTTTAATATACATGCAGATAAGCAATGTCTGTATCTGATACATTAACTGCATAATAGTTGTGCAGTCCATGTGGTTATGTGTGAGAAAAATGCATTGAACAAAATCTTTCCAATAAGATTCAACTGGTGGTCTTTCATGATGAATTGCTAATCTTCAAAGTGCAGCTGCCTGTCATTAGGTTAAATAGATTCCATTCTTTTTACTCTCATAATCTGAGCCTGAAAACGTGACTCATCAATCTGTGCTGACCTACAGTATGCATAATAAAAAATTCTTCAGAATATCATGTCAACTGCTTGTTTTAATGGCGTAATTAACTTGTATGTTTTTTTGAATTAGTGGACAAGCAGTGCACACAGTTTCTTGACTACAGTAGTAAAACAGTTGACACCAATGTAAATGATTTATTACTTCTTACCGGGTGTATGTGAGTTCTTCCAGGGGTGGCTCTGATTTTCTGCTATGGTGCAAAAACATCGTTTGGCTATTTTAAACTGTCCTAATACAAGTATGTGGCTCTATTTTCAGTGCAATCAACAAAAGACTGACTACCTTTGACCTTAAACTGGACAAACCATTTAAGAAAGTAAATGGACAGATTCTACTATGACAGAGTTGAGGTTCTTTCAGAATGTAATAGCATATAGTACTTGACCTAACAAGACACAGCAGGCATTCAGATTTAACCAAAATAATATCCCAGATCAGCAGAAAATTGCATAAAACATAGATTGATAACAAGTTTTATACTCAATACAAAAATGTCACATATGCCAAAACAGAAAGCATTAACTAGCTACTTTTGATACTAAGCCTTTTAACGCAGAAATGGAGCATGTTTAGCAAGAAATACTGCACATGCTGAGGCTTTCAAGGGTAATCACATCTTGACAGCCATCAAATCAAGGGGCTTGTTAACTCAGGTAACTAAACAGTATGTGATACATTTGTGTGCCTTTTCACCCAAACATCTGAAGAGAAAAATGACAGTACATGACAATTTGTAATAGGAATGCAGCTGTATCAGATTTAGAACTAACACACACTATATAGTGCACTACACAAAACTGAAACAGAAATGAGAAATTTACAATTTGTTTTATACTTAAATTACACACATACTGTATACAGTGCATCTGAAAAGTATTCACAGCGCATCACTTTTTCCACATTTTGTTATGTTACAGGCTTATTCCAAAATGTATTAAATTCATTTCTTTCCTCAGAATTCTACACACAACACCCCATAATGACAATGTGAAAATGTTTACTTGAGGTTTTTGCAAATATTAAAAAAAAAAAAATCGAGAAAGCACATGTACATAAGTATTCACAGCCTTTGCCATGAAGCTCAAAATTGAGCTCAGGTGCATCCTGTTTCCCCTGATCATCCTTGAAATGTTTCTGCAACTTAGTTGGAGTCCACCTGTGGTAAATTCAGTTGATTGGACATGATTTGGAAATGCCCACACCTGTCTATATAAGGTCCCACAGTTGACAGTTAATGTCAGAGCACAAATCAAGCATGAAGTCAAAGGAACTGTCAGTAGACCTCCGAGACAGGATTGTCTCAAGGCACAAATTTGGGGAAGGTTACAGAAAAATTTCTGCTGCTTTGAAGGTCCCAATGAGCACAGTGGCCTCCATCATCCGTAAGTGGAAGAAGTTCAAAATCACCAGGACTCTTCCTAGAGCCGGCCGGCCATCTAAACTGAGCGATCGGGGGAGCAGGGCCTTAGTCAGGGAGGTGACCAAGAACCCGATGGTCACTCTGTCAGAGCTCCAGAGGTCCTCTGTGGATAGAGGACAACTTTCCAGAAGGACAACCATCTCTGCAGCAATCCACAAGTCAGGCCTGTATGGTAGAGTGGCCAGACGGAAGCCACTCCATAGTAAAAGGCACATGGCACCCCGCCTGGAGTTTGCCAAAAGGCATCTGAAGGACTCTTAGACCATGAGAAAAAAAATTCTATGGTCTGATGAGACAAAGATTGAACTCTTTGGTGTGAATTCCAGGCATCATGTTTGGAGGAAACCAGGCACCGCTTATCACCAGGCCAATACCATCCCTACAGTGAAGCATGGTGGTGGCAACATCATGCTGTGGGGATGTTTTTCAGTGGCAGAAACTGGGAGACTAGTCAGGATAAAGAGAAAGATGACGGCAGCAATGTACAGAGACATCCTGGATGAAAACCTGCTCCAGAGCACTCTTGACCTCAGACTGGGGCGACGGTTCATCTTTCAGCAGGACAACGATCCTAAGCACACAGCCAAGATATCAAAGGAGTGGCTTCAGGACAACTCTGTGAATGTGCTTGAGTGGCCCAGCCAGAGCCCAGACTTGAATCCGATTGAACATCTCTGGAGAGATCTTAAAATGGCTGTGCACCGAGGCTTCCCATCCCACCTGATGGAGCTTGAGAGGTGCTGCAAAGAGGAATGGGCGAAACTGGCCAAAGATAGGTGTGCCAAGCTTGTGGCATCATATTCAAAAAGACTTGAGGCTGTAATTGCTGCCAAAGGTGCATCGACAAAGTATTGAGCAAAAGCTGTGAATACTTATGTACATGTGATTTCTCAGGTTTTTTTATTTTTAATAAATTTGCAAAAACCTCAAGTAAACTTTTTTCACGCTGTCATTATGGGGTGTTGTGTGTAGAATTCTGAGGAAAAAAATGAAATTAATCTATTTTGGAATAAGGCTGTAACATAACAAAATGTGGAAAAAGTGATGCACTGTGAATACAGTGGAACCTCGGTTTACGAGTAACTTGGTTTATGAGTGTTTTGCAAGACAAGCTAAATTTTTTAATAAATTTTGACTTGATAAACGAGCGATGTCTTGCAATACGAGTAGTATGGTTACGCTTTGTCTGCTGAGCGTCATGTGATCACAACTGAGCTGATGGTTCTTCTCTCTCTCTCGCGCGTGCGCGCGTGTGTGTGTGTGTCTGTCTGTCTGTCTCTCTCTCTCTCTCTCTCTCTCTCTCTCCTTATCTCTCTCGCTGGCGCACAGTGCGTCTCTCTCTCTCTCTCTCTCCTTATCTCTCTCGCTCGCTCGCGTCTCTCTCTCTCTCTCTCTCTCTCTTCTCTGGAGGGCAATCGTCTCCTATTCTCCATCTGAGTCTGTGTGCCTCACTCATATAGTCAACATCCGTACAAGCGTATACTATTTACTACAACACTGTGACTGTGTGTGTGTGTGTGTGTGTGTGTGCGTGTGCACGTGTGTGCTGTGAAATGCGAGTCCCCATCTTGAGCCCCAAAACACGAAGCTGAGTCTCAGCTTTATTCAGCTTGAAACAGCAACAGCGCTGTTATTTATTGTAGCGGGATCTTTATAATGTTCCTTGTATCACCCATCGACGGCAGGCGCTTATAGCATGTCTGTGATCTTTTTGGATGTGCTTATACAGCGAACTGCTACAACACTGGGAGACTGCGATTGCTTCGGGACACTCTTCCGCGTGTCGTCCCGATGGGTGGAATCCCACATGAGTTTAGAAACTCACTCACACCAGCTATGATTCTTTTTAAAGGTAAAGTGCAGGTTGATTTGTTTTATGTATTTTTACTTTATGTTTTGTTTTAATCATTTTTATATGAATAGTTTTGGGTTGTGGAACGAAATCATCTGAGTTTCCATTATTTCTTAGGGGGAAATTCACTTTGATATTTGAGTGCTTTGGACTGTGAGCATGTTTCCGGAACGAATTATGCTCACAAACCGAGGTTCCACTGTACTTTCCGGATGCACTGTATATATTAAAAAACAAACACTTTACATATTGTTATCCTTTAAATTTTCACCAATGCCCTTTTTTTAGGATGGTGTGCCTCATTCAGATGGACTGATCACCCCAGTTCACCTGTTTTTCAAACCATGCTTACAAGTTCAACTCCAAAAAGCCTCAGAAATAACTAGGCTGTGACAAGGTGTGAATGTATAACAAAATACCTGGCAATGTTTAAATGTTACGATTATAAAAAAAAAAAAAGGTAAAGAGGTGAAAACCCTACTAAAAAAGAAAAAACTTTTTATATTGCATTTACTTATTCGTAAATTTACAGTGCTAAAAATACTAACACACAGCAAAATCACATTAGAAAATTAATTTAGTTAACTTGCTGATACAAATATAAGGTCCTGTCATAATCAGCAGTATTTACCACAGAAAAAATGCCATGTGCTGTGATGAATGGTTTTCTGTATTTGAACACGGAATTTGTTCCTGTTTACTGTCACTAAAAACACTGCATTTTTTGTCATTCACATGTCTCTGTTCAAAATTAATGAGACAATATTTCAATAAAGTTGCTTACTAGCTGTCGCTCAAAAACAGAAACCTAGAAATATACACCAATTTATTGAATATAAAACTTGCAATTGAGGAAAATGAAAAGCTTGGTCCGTATGCAACATTATGAATATACTGTGTGTATTATAGTCCATTTCCATAAATTTCATAGGTGTAGAGTGGTAATACTTTTACTGACAAAATTAATATATGGCAAAAACTTGTGAAAAGTTACTTAGAATTGATCTCTGCCTTTGCTGTGGAGTAAACAGAAATTTAAGAGAAGATGACTGGTTAACCACAACGTAAACAACTCCAGAAAAAATACAAAAATATGTAAAATCCCATTACCTTGGTTGAGTGATTACCATTGCTGCCTCATGGAGCCAGGGTCAAAATCCCTGGGATTGAATTCTAAGCCTGGTCATCATTATTGCACAGTCTGCATGTTTGTGTGAAGTTTTCTTGGTACTTCAAGTTTCCTCCAATGTTCCCACAGATGTTAGAATTAGATTAAATTGTGATTTCAGATTGACTCTGGACCAAGATGACAACCAATGGATTGGCTCCAAATCAATTTATCTGTGACTTTGTTTTTTTGGGTTTGAAAATATTATATGTAAAACTGAAATCAAGTACAGGGAGATTATTTATAAATGAAGATCCTGTGGCCTGGAACATTTACAAGGCTTCCTCAAATAATACCAGGAAGGCCAAAGAAATACTAAAAAGGTCTGCTCATTAGTAAAATAAAGAACACAAGGAATTGTAAAACACAAGGAGTAGCAGACAGTACGAAATAAAGGAATACAAATAACCTAAACAGGATCTGTACCTCTGTTGAACTATTTATGCACTTTCACAAGCAATCCTTTTTAGTAATCTGTAACAATACCTCTAGCTTTTCTTCCATTATCAATTCTTCTAACTCCAAGTCCACTCAAGTAATAACTCCTGAAATCCCAGGGCTGTTCTCTTGGAACTCCTCTTACCAGTCCTAGGTATCTCTGAAATCCACAACCATAGTACATATTTAAAGAATTAAGTAACCCGCATTCAGTCTGGCCAACGTAATGCATAGCATGGGGCCTTAAATACTGTAACAGGCCTCCCCTTTAGCAGCTGCTTAACTGAGAAGATTCTGTTAATTTAGTAATATTTTGCTATTGCCCTGTTCCCACTACCGTGTTTCTAGAGTTAACACATCCAGGGCACACCCTATTAACATAATTTAACACCCCTGGTTGCTTGTAATGCTGACTGCGAGGTGGGATTCCTTTACACATGCTGAAGTAAGCTAACAAAATAGAAATAAACACCTGAAGTGTCCATAGATTAAAAACACATGGTCAGATTAGATTTAAACAGCGATGTTAACATACTTTTGCAAAAGGGAATTCCCAATGTCAGAATAACATATATGGTTGCCAACAATTAGGAGAAAATATTTATTTTACTAAGGCAGGGGCTTAATTTTGTCCACAATGATATAATTTATCTAATGTTTAATTTATTTTGAAAATATTATCTTGTCTTTTCCAGTCTCCAAAGGAAACGTTTTCAAGTAATGTTTGGCTCTCTTACAACCCTTACAAAAATGTCTTTCAAGAGGAGAAGCTCCCTGCAGGGAAATTACAGTTGGAAGCACGCCAACTGCTGAACTAATGAAATCAATCCAGAAAAACATCTTCAGAAGTTTCCAGAATATGTTACAATACAATACTTTTATTAACTCTTCTTATTTACAGGAGAAATATGATTTTTAACTTTCATACTCAAAGAACAACACTAACGTTAAAATACCTTGTTTGTTTTGTGGGGGTACAGAATGTTGTGACAAGGTTCTGGGCTCAAAAATGGACCTCTAAAGTCTAGAGAGTCCCTTAAATTTAATGGAATCTTCTAGTAAACCCCTTAGTTACACTTAAAGACACGATCACTTAAAACAGATAAGCGATCAGGAGGATGTGAACAAAATAACTGTAAGGAGGTGAAAATATTGAAAAATTTTTTTAAAATACAAAGAGGATCAAAGAAGACAGAGAGAACAATACATACAAAAACTAGACTGATGAAATCAAAAATGTTGTTGGATGTCTTTCTCTCAAAATACAGAATTTGAAAACCCTGTCACCGCAGTGGGGTAACACACACAGTGTAAAGTACTGCACAAAAACAACCTTATTTTTCTTCTTCCTAACAGTAAGCTCTTGACCTAACTCACCTGATGATTCTAGAATGAAAAAACCTCTAGCATAAGAAAGCATTGAACTCACTCACCCAAAACTAGAATTAGTTCAGAAGGTCAGTTCAGCCTTGGAGCCTTCAGACAATCATGTCTTTTTAGGGGTTACTGAGATCACCCCTAAAAAGGCAGTCAAGGCTATCTTAATTAAAAGACATGCAGTCCCTTTACTATGTTCAGGAAGTGTGTGTTACCTTACCCTGCAGAGAAACAACTGACTTTGGGGTAAACCTCCTAGACATCACATTTAGAAGGGCCACATAGTCCCATTTCTATGTCATGATCATTCACTAAGAGAGCTGTTTTGTTGTCCCCCTGCCCACTTTTTGTGGCATTCCCCTCTAATTACTGGAAGGGTGAAGCATTCCATCCCTCCTTTCCATCCTTTAGTATCATAAGAGAATGTTACAGTATTTGTTGCTCTACATTAGTTCTCACCACCCTCCCTCCTCTGTCTGCTTCACTCTCTTTCTCTTTCTGTCCTCCTCTCCCTTGAGCTTGTGCCCTTCTGGGTCCTGACCCCATTCTGCACCATCATTGCCTACCTGACAACTCCTTGCACACCAGCCAGTACATCACAAGATTTTTTTCTAGTCATTTGCCCAACTTCATACTACAACACTAAAACAAAGTAAGCACTATTAAACAATGTTAAACATTAGTAACGACTGTTAACTTGTCAGCAAGTAATTAGATGGTGTAAACTACATATATATCCTTTTCTGAGATTTCCTGCGTAAAGGTGTCTGTCTACTAAATGAATAATAATTATAACGCTGCAAACAATTTAACTGGAATCAACAGTTTGATATAATGAGGAGAATATAATTCTTCAAAGTAATTGGCCTTTTTATTTAATGGTAATTTAAAATATTTGTACAAGCTTTTGTTAACTGGAAAGTTTGTATCTAGAGTTTAATAATAAACTGTCCTACTGACATGAACATTCATATAGTCACCAGTGAGATGATCAGTTTATTAATACAGAACACTCTACACATTCACATTTCGATCCCAGAACACAGAATGTAATCTTTCAGGCCGATGTGGTTCCAAATGTTTAATATCCAGTTTTTGTCTAATAGGAAAGTGTTAAATTGTATCATACTTGAATGATGATCAAAATGGTTCAACATAATGTTGATGGTAACTGTGCCACTGCAGTGAGATGAACAAGTTCATGCAGCCTTTTAAGAGCATCATGAAAAATTCAGACAATGGGTACTTGAGAGAGTCTATCCTTCAAGCTGCAAGGCGGAACTGAAAAGTTCAGGCTGCACACATAGAAGTGAACAAAGGTATGCCAAAACACTGTGGGGTCAAAAGGAAACTGGAGACTGGACAGCAGCACTAGACACGTTTTCAAGCCCTAAAAAGAAATATTTTTTCTAGATAAGAAATTATGAAGACTAAGTTTGCCAATAAACAATTAAACAATACTTTAAATTACTTAGAAGAGTTTACTACTTATTTAATTATTGCAAAACAGCAATATCTGCTGAGAATGGAGGGGGGTATTGTCCTGCCTGCCCCTAACGTAGGGAGACCAGAACCTTTTCTATAATAGAGAGGGTTTCAAGTATCATGCTTAAAGAATACATCAGTTAAGTTTTTAGTAATGTTGAAGAAATATATATTGGAAAATTAAGTTTATATTTAATTCTGTATATTTAATGTATTTTGCAGATATCAAGCTAAAGGAGAACAAGGAAATTAAACAATTCGATGCATTACCACAAGTTTCTAAAAAGTCTACAACCACAGCAAATACATCCGTAAACCACAGTAGGAAAATAATTACCTAGAAAGGTTTTTCAGGACAAAAAAAAAATTAGAAAAGCAAGTTTATGGGTGGCTACCTACATCTCTTCTGTGCTATCTCATTCTTTGTCATCTCAGATAACATTATGCTTATTTTTACTCTATATAAGGTATAAAATAGAGGAACTTTCCTGTATTTAAGAACTTTTGGATCTTTGGTGCCTTGTCAGAAATTAACCAATTCTATAGTACACTGTTTTTTGTATGCAACATGATGGCATGTAGATGAAAAAGTTGGTCCTGACCTTCAGTAATATCTTCTCTCAGACAAGGAAGCTTAGTATTTTTGTATACTGCACAAAAAGAGACCATACTCAAAAACACTTGGAATAGTAATTGAAATCCATAATCTTAAAAGACTGCTTAATAAAAAACTATCATTATTATTTCCTTAGTAGACTCGTACAAAAAACAAGCATTATTGTGAACAGGAAAATAAACAGATCGGAACATGCTTACTCTTACAGCTAGACTCATTGGTTGCTGTAAAACAGAACTCAAACAAAATTAAGGTGTTTAATGGCTATAAGAGTGGAACAAGTCCCTAATTTCATGACCAGTCAATTCTGATGGCAGACATTCAGCCACATCTTTCTGAGTGCATTGCTAGCAATATGAAGATGACTGAAACATATGCTGGGATTTGTAGTCCCAGTTGTAGTTTCAGTTTCATTAGAGCAGCCAGTGGCAGCTGCTGGAATTCACATTCCCTACTCTCTGGAACATCCACTTGATCCAGAAGTGTTTCCAATGGTCTATGCCCCCCGCGCCAGAAGTACTCCCAGGTCTTAGATAAAAGAAGCCACCCAATCTCAGCCAGGTAATTCAAAGTCGGGTGGAAGAGGACAAAGTTGGTTTAGAGGAGTAGAAGGTGAATGAAATGTTCATTGTAAGAATTGAGAAGGTACCTGGATGCCAATAAACCCTTCAAGTATATTGGGACTTGGGCCTGTGCAATTGTGTCTGTATTACAAATTTATACACTCCAAGCAAGGTTTGTTTATTTCACAGATATATAGGGAATAAATCAAATACAGTAAAATTAAAAGTCTTTTAATGACAAACCAGTGAACTATACAAACTAATTACAGTATGTAAAAATGGTACTGATGATGCCTCCACACCAGCCGGACATACAACTTCTGCTCTAAGATCAGGATTTTTTTCCATTTACACCCTCCCTTCCTTTTTTCATTTTTATTGGGATATGCCTGATATAACAGCAATGTTGTGCAACATTGCACACACGACTATCACAGCCACCACGCTGAGGTGAAAATATGTTGCCACCCAAAGATTTACAAAGACAGCTAAAGCACATTTTTCTATAAACCAATATTGTGTTCTATCCCACTGAAGGTTTGCTGATATGCCATGTTGTATATTTTTTCGGACACCACCTACAGGTTAGTTATAGTCAGGTGTCAAATAACATGCATACATTGGCCTGGATGAATGCAATCTGGATCCTCCCCCGAACACAATATTAATCTTTCATGACTTCAAATAACTTGTACACTCATTGCAGCAAAACACTGATGGCAGCTGTATCAAGACTCTAAAATGCTGGAAGTATGAATGGATACCAGCTATAACATAAATATTTACCATAAAAAATGTAGCTGTGCTGTGTTTGTGAAGTTAAGTAAGCTATCTGCAATGTTAAAATACAGATTCTTCTTTTAAAGAACATAGAGATATTATCAACTTATAAATTTGTAATTTTTAACAGCAGCGATTATTTACATTAAATGAACTTAGCAAGTTACTGAATTTCAGTGTAAAATTATATCCTATTATTAATTATAAATCTTAGTAGTGTAACCTTTCAGACATTGTCATGACATCATTTTATTGCACTGCCTGCTGCTAAGGTTGCCACAAGGGGGAGCCAGTTTAAGAAACCTTTGAAATTAATGAATGTGTTAAGGAACATACAAATAACAAAGGATTTCACATGGTACTTCAGACATGATCTTAGAAAGAAGAAATAAAATAAATAATAAGAAATAAAAATCAAACTTAAGATGGAGTTTACTATGATGTTTTTAGGAAAGTCACCCCAACTTCGCTGTTGCGATAAAAGTGTTATCTTTTATGTATAAAAAGCTAAACAGGTCAGATCTTCTTTCCTGAGACACTACACAGATACTGAAATTAAACTTTTCAACTTTTCAATTTCTGCACATAATACAGAGTACAGGATATCCATCGCTTTTATGAGATGTTACCTAAGATGCAGCCAGGTCATACTCTGCCTTTAATAACAAGTGATGTACAGTATAAGCCAGTAAGTGTTTTGTGGAGAAACTGACACTTTTACATATGGCCCTAGCAGCTTTAAAAGCACATTATTTAGTTTACATTGACAAAATTTATCTATAAAAAGTGTCAGAAACACGTCAGTGGTGAAATTTTATTTATTTGTTTGCAGTTTTGGTAAACCATAATACAGTGTTTCTCAACCTTTAAGTACTTGCGAGTTTTCATAACAGTTTTAATCGCGCCCCCCCCCCCAACATTTTTTTGAAATGTAGATGCATATTTTATTATACCTACTTAACTTTTATCGACATTTATCTAACTCCATATTTATTGTTCTAGTATCAGAATGTAGTTTAAATTCATTTGTTTTGGTTTCAACAGATATTTTTTTCATATTTTTGAATCTTGTTTTCTTTTTTTCACATCTTCGCGCCCGCCCTAGGGGGGCCCACCCCACAGGATGAGAACTACTGCCATAATATGATTACTTAAAGACTGAATGAGTATGATGCTATATGAACACCAAAACTGTCAGGTTTATTGCTTTTTACTAGCACTTCAGCACAGATCATCACCAATGTAATGAACCGCAGTACATCTAAAATATAACTGAATCTACAGAATGAGCTCTGTAAATTGTGCCAAAACAAACAAAGGCAACAACAAAAACAAACAAAATAAAAACCCAGGTCAAAAACTCTTGATTCAAAAAATTAGTTAAAAAAATTAACTAATGAACTTTGCATAAAATAAACTGGAACTCACCACAAGTGTAAATAACATTGAGATATTTACGAATGCCAGGATAACAAGGATCTCCAAATTCATGGGAATTAGCCAGTATATTGCAGCTTCTCTTTCCATGGCAGCGACTGGTCATTATCTGTAGTGCAGTGCCCGAGAGACAATCTAAAACAAGGAAAAATAGTTTTTAAAGTACTGAGAAACCTAACGCTTTTCTTATTTTATTGAAGTTATTATTATTATGGGAGCGTTGGATATAATGCAAGGAGAAAATGTACTGGTGTGCCACTTCTTTGCAGAGATCAATTGCACACCTAATCAGAAAAGACTGTCATGCTTATTTTGTGACAGTAAGCCTATCTTTGTGTTTTCTAGCCCTGGAAATATAAGCTTGTTTTTGAAACTGAAGCTTTCTTTTAAGTTCAAAATACCCTAAATTCAAAACAAAAGAAAAACACAATGTAAAAACGGTACATCCTACTTGTGGGGAAAGTCTGTCAGATAAAATTGTTATTTCTAAGGACACAATTTAGAAAATATCAAGGGGGGAGGGTCAGTAAACTGAAAGAATGCCCCCTATATGTTAGGTGTTGGCATTGTGTTCAATAAAGTATATTTAGACATTTGTTGGATATATTACAAGTCACTTTAGGGCAACCAATAATGCTTAACCTTTTAAACAGGAACTAAGAGTTAGAGATTAAGGCAACCCTAGAGACAGTTGAGGACATCCTGGGAAGAAGACTCCAGGAATTCCAGAAAGTGTTTCACACCAATAATGTAGCTTTGGGAATTGTCCCTAAGGTAACTCTAAGGTGGGGTTGAAAGGCTGCACCTTAATAGCGTCCTAATGAATGTAGAAGTTAGGAATGAGTAGGGAAAATGTGCAAATGTTTGTATCAAAATGCCAGGATTATGAGAGAGAGAGAGAGAGAGAGTGAATAAAGTGTTTTTTTAGGGAACTTTAGATAGATAGATAGATAGATAGATAGATAGATAGATAGATAGATAGATAGATAGATAGATAGATAGATAGATAGATAGATAGATAGATAGATAGATAGATAGAAAAGGTCATATTTTTATGACAAATCATAGACGAAGCAATCAGCATTTAGCAGTAAAGCTCAATCAAGTTGGGAACGTATATATATATATATATGTGTGTGTGTGTGCTCACGTGTGTGTGTACTGTTTGTGTATATATATATATATATATATATATATATATATATATATATATATATATATATATATATATATATATATATATATATATATACACACACACACACATATATACACACACAAAAACATAGTATACATGCAGCATAGCATTAATAACATCAAGCATGTCTGCGCCACAAAGAATATTAATAATTGGGTGAAGGTCAAGTGAGTGGTGTTTTCCAGTCTAAGGTACTTTTCTGACAACAGCAGTGATATTTAATCCAGTATAGACATTACTGTAATATCTAAAGAAGGAAAGGCGCTGCAAACACACCAAGTTATAAGAGCCTAAATATGCCACTGAGGCAGCATTCTGTCTGGATGAAGATGAAGTGATATTGACAAAAAGCAGACCATGTGCAAGCCACCACAGTGTAAAAATAGCAGTACCATATGTAATACTGACAGGTGTTCATATTATTCCTTCACTTTGTCTGTCACTTAGCAATAAAACATATACACATACAGCTCACAGGCAAATGGTGTGGCTCCTAAAACTGGCTACAATAAAAAATAAAGTTGTTGAAAGCTGGGGAGGCAAAAAGTGGCACCAAATATATGCAGGGAAGAGACAGAAAGAGAAAATAAATTCAGTCTAGTCCACTGAATGGACCAGGGTACTATGATATCCCACAGGCCAATTTTATCTGTGCATTATTAGAAAAGTTTTAATAAGTGGTACATCTGCATTGAATTTAAAATACAAAAATATTTTTAGCATTACCATGTCAAAGAAAATCCAGCACAAACACAATATTGCACTGCTGTAGGAGAGTGACTCAGCCAACTGTTGTTATGTATTCTTTCTAAATCCACTCCCTCCCTGTGGAGCAACCCCTCCAAACAGTAGCCACACATGCAATTGTTAACAGGACATAAAAAGAGAAAATAAAATAAATATGAACAGGAGGTCAAAGTAGTTTATGCAAAGTGAGACCAGCTGTGCACAGTAATACAAATGTAACCTTACTGACATGTGAATCTTCCATGAATTATGTTAATGAAAGTGTGATAGATTAGCCAATAGGCCAAGAACCATGCAGGACAGAAAACAATAACTTGACATGTAGCGGGAGAAAGACCCACCAGGGACCAGGCTGTATAAAAACAGAACCCACAGTAATGACTGGAAAAACCTTCTAAATGCCCCAACAGACTATGACGAAACAGATATCAAGAGTTGCCAACAGCAGTGCCTTAGTGGCAACACTCTTAGGTCTCATGGCAAAGTGGCAAGATGCCACAAATTTTTTCAAATGCTGTAGACAGCCCCAGTGCAGTTCTGGATCTTCACTGTAAATGCTGAACAAGAACATGAAAAATGTACCTAGTTTTTCAGTGACAATGGTTATCCTAGAACCCCAGAATGGGGTTCTCCACACTCAGTATGTGTTCTGACTTGAATCAGGTTATACCCACTTCTGGCCAAGAAATTATTGTGGCCAGAGTTAAGGTGAGAGAGATCAAGGGGGTTGAGTGTAAATGTAAGTTTCAGCAGCCCTTTGAAAATGTTTCTGTGACAGCAGTAACTGTACCATATTGTGCAGAAATCCAGACTACTCACTTTTAAAAGCTGAATTTATCAATTCATCCAATATGTCAGCTTTGTCTCCATCTCCACACTGCAACTGGGCCTTCCTCTTTGTAGATATATGTTGTAGGGGTTTATTTTGCAAAGCACTTTGTGTCACTTCAAGTTAAATTAGATTTCCTTCGCTATTCAGCTGTCCATCGGTGTTCAATTTTTGTTATAAATTGTATTTAGTCTCTCTCTTTATTTACTAAACATTTTATATGTTGAATAGAAAACAGTTATCTTGTTCAGGCTTTAATTTAAAACAGCAATTTCATCAACATGCTTTAACCACTTTGGCACTCAGGGTGCTTTGTATAATACAAAGTTTTAGAAATTCTGTTAATGCTTGGTAATAGCATTCCATTTTACATCAGTTATGATACCCTGAAAAAATGGTTATAGTAAGTTATATGAGCATATGCACTACAGGTCTTATGATTAGGTTTATTTTGGACACGTTAGGCAAATCAGGAAGAAAAATCTTTTAGTGAATAGTTACATAATATCTATTATATGTGTTAGCACAGTGATTACAATTTTACTAAAAACTGTGGGGGTTATTCTTTCTTTTAGGTAGTCCATACTACATTTGGCAACTATCATTGAAAATTGCTTTGCCCTTGTTTTTGAAAAATCACCCTTTGTTTTAGTAGCATTCAGGGTGAAGGGGATGTAAGTTTGAGCTGTGATTCCAAAAATCACGAAGTGTCTGCACTATACAGTATGTCAACGGACCAGGGTTTTGGGCAGTGATCATTGTCAAGGTCAGAGCTAAGCTAAACATTATTATTCCAAAATGAAAAATTTACATGCCCATAGGCATATCAAGTAAGTACTGTATCACAAATATAAGACAGTAAAAAACTAAATTTACAAACACTAAGTCACAGAGAAAATTAAAAAACATATTATGACCAGATCAACAAGGGATCACCCCAAGCTCACAGCACACTGCAACTGAACCGACATGTTCTGCAGTATATTATTAGCTAAACTGTCATGTATTTAGCCAGTTCCATTGGGTTGCAAAGAGTTGGGGAAAACATTATTTAACATCTGAATATTAACTAGACTGGCAGTCTCGACTGTAATGACATTTGGCATTTGTGCCAAAATGAAAAAAAATAAAGGTAATTATGAAGAAAATAATCACATGAAAAGTAGAGATAAAAAGGAGTTATTACAATTTGAAAAACTTCAATGATGTATAAAAAAGATTTGACTGATTGATACGTGACAAAACCAGGATGAAAAGAAACCTTTTGAAATAAATAATAAGATTTTTTGACATGTGCAATCTGGAATAGTCTGCACAGGAAATAGTCTTAAATAAAAGTTACTTTTAAAATAAAACTTGCAAAAGTCAAATTAAAAATATTTTAAAAATATTAAATATTTAAACTGAATAAAACAAAGAAGTAACATTTAATGATATCAATTAGTGTAAAGTATTATCAAACACTGTGTTCTATTTTATAAGGTTTATTTATTTCATTTAGTTATAGTAATTATTGGGTGCATTTTGCTTTGAAATCAACAATAATTTGATACAATTTTAAGAATTAGAATGCAAGACAAACCTACACACTTAATAACAAATGTTGCTGTATCAGTAGGTTTATCTTGTATCTCTGTTTATTTTAACCTTTTGACAAGAAACCCTTGGGCCAGGGAAATATATAACATATATTGAAAATGAACAGTGCCAACATGCTAACTAAAAAAAGACAAATATTCTGGAAAAGACCCATTCCATCTGGGAGGCTGGCTACACCCCTGACATAATTTTGTTCAGCTATTATTCTTGATTACTGGGATAATCACTGATCCTTTACTGTACTATACTGTATTTACTTATATATTTATATAAATATATATTTTATATATTTACTATACTGACTAGTCCACTCTCTACTGAACAATGAAAAAGCTTCTAAAATGGATGTTGTTATGTTTATACTTGTAAAGTTTTACAAGTGATTTAATTTGGCCATGGCTCCACTCTAATTGTGCCAGAAGTCAACTTTTTATAGTAGGGTAGGCTTTTTATTTTTACGAATGTTCTTTGCAGTATGTGGAAAATGTCACTGAACTCTGCCTATTCTATACTTATGACAAAATGTACTCTGTTTCAGCAAAACACAGGGTGTAGGTAGCAAATGTCTGAGAAGCAGTGATACTAGTGGTTTTAGTTGCTTTCTGAAATATATAGCCTGTTGTAGTCTGTCCTTGACAAAATGAGCTTTACTTCACCATTATATTATCCATTAACCACCATTAGCACATGATACACTAAGCAACTTCATGTAACAATGTGAAATGCTTTGAACGTTTTCCAGCACATCCTTGCCTTTTCTCTAATTGATTATAAATTTGCTTGTTCTACCACAGCTTGCTATTGCTTAATCCAACAGCTATTTTCCTCTAGATAGTGAGCCTTTTCAGTCAGTTTTTCGTTCACATTACAGAACTGAGACAGCTCTTCTCCATGTAGTTATGGATGTTCTCCAGTCTGCAGGTTGTGGTACATTTAATATTCTCCTCCTTCTTGACCTAAGTGCAGCATTTAACACTGTTAATCATGAAATCCTCCTGTCATGTCTCTCTACTGTAGGGATCTCAGGCTTAGCCATTCAATGGTTCATATCATATCTTTCTAATAGGCAACAGTTTGTCACACTCGGTTGATATAAATTCTTCACCTCACTTGTGTTGCGTGGTGTCCCACAGGGTTCAGTCCTTCTGACATTACTCTTTCTACTTTATATCCTTCCTTTGGGTCATATTTTTCGCAGACATGGCCTTAACTTCCGCTGTTATTCAGACAACATACAGTTATATCTTAGTACTAACTCCCCTACAGACTTGCCTCCCAGCACACTCACTGACTGCATCACTGATCTTAAGCTATGGATAGAAAATAACTTTCTCAAACTTAATGCCAATAAAAATGAAATGTTACTGGTAGGCCCAAACTCCCATCTTTCTAAGGCATCCAACTTCTCTGTTTCTGTTGATTGTACACTTGTCAAACCGCTCCTGTTGTCAGAAATCTTGGTGTTTTGTTTGATTCATCAGTTAACATTTAGCTACACATTAGGTCTCTTTCCAAAATTTCATTCTATCATCTCCGTAACATTCCACGCCTCTGTCCATTTCTGTCCTTTAAGGTTGCTCAAACTCTGTTTCATAATGTCTCGTATTGATTACTGTAATTCCCTTTTCATTGGCCTCCCTGTAAAATCTATACAGAAGCTATTGTACATTCAGAACTCCGCAGCCAGAGCCCTCACCCACACAAAGCAACAACAACAACATTTATTTATATAGTGCATTTTCATACAAAAAAGTAGCTCAAAGTGCTTTACATAATAAAGAAAAATAAAAGACAAAATAAGAAATTAAAATAAGACAACATTAGTTAACATAGAAAAAGAGTAAGGTCCGATGGCCAGGGAGGACAGAAAAAAACAAAAAAAATTCCAGACGGCTGGAGAAAAAAATAAAATCTGCAGGGGTTCCAGGCCACGAGAACACCCAGTCCCCTCTGGGCATTCTACCTAAGCATTCTGTTCAAATCTTCCCTGTTCTTAAATTCAAGATTGTGCTTCTCACTTTAAAGCCCTACATAACCTTTCCCCCCTCTACCACACTCAGTTCCTTAATCCTTACACTCCTTTTCACTCTTTCAGGACCTCGAGCAGTAATCTCTTTACTGTTCCATGCAACAGACTCTCCACCCTTCAGTGTTATGGCCCCTCAACTATGGAACTCTCTTCCTCAGTCTCCGAGATTGCTCCACTTTCTCCACCTTTAAATCTCAACTCAAAACTTCTTCTATGAACTTTTGCCATCTGTGTAATTTGTTTTTTTTTAGTCTGTATGTAAAGCGACCTTGGGTTTCTGAAAGGAGCTTTATAAATGCAACTTATTATTATTATTAGATGTGCTTGCAATTTGAAGATGACTGCATGTTTCGATAATTGTTTTCTTTGGCCAAATGGTGCTATTCCAATTTTCAGCATCAAATACATGACTACAGTAAATATGAATGTGTATTATATAAAGACATGCTACATAAATATTTCAGTATATTGTGGAGTTGCTGAGTCGTTTGCTGCAACATTTCAGTTGTACTTAAATGTTTTATTTTCTTTTCAATAAAATGTATTGGTTTCAAAGTAGAAATTCAAATTCCAAAACCCCTTCACTATCAAATGAGAGAAAACAGAGCAAGAGTATACTAGGTGGTAATTCTTTTCTGCGTGCGATTGTATCCAAAATACTCTGGTTGATTGGTGATTCTAATTTTGGACAAGTCTCAGTATGGGTGTATACATGACAGGTCCCAGCAATGAGATGCCATACAAAGCTGCTGTGATTGGCTCGGCCCCCCCACAACCCAAAATTGGTTTAAGAGGGTTACAGAATGTTATGCATGTAGTGTATTTACAAAATATCCCTTTTAATCAGTTATTAATGCTCAGATTTAAATCCACTGTGAAAGAAAGAAAGAAAGAAAGAAAGAAAGAAAGAAAGAAAGAAAGAAAAGAAAGAAAGAAAGAAATTATAGTCAAATAAAAAATATGGTTGTCATTGTATGGTGTATAGTGCTATAGATTGTGCTGCTGCCTCACAGACCCAGCATACTAAGTTTGATGTGGTCTGTATAGAGCTTCAAAGTTCTCACAATTTTCCATAGGATAGTCCTGGTTGCCTTGTACATTCCCAAAGTCATGCAGGTTAGTTTTATTGATGATTACAAATTGGACCCTGTGCGTGTATGAGTAGGCTCTGTGAAGGACTGGCAACCTGTACAGGGATGTTTCCTACCTTGGGCACAGTGCTGTGAGCCCCAGCCACTCAATCCTAAGTTGACATAAGCAAGTTTAACAGTTTTATGCTTTCGCTGTTATTCAAAATGCATGAATTAAACATCAACAAATGGATCTGAAGGTTGTAGAACATAACTACCGCACCTATGATATCATGTTAAAAAGTTACATAAATAAAAAATTGAAAAAAGTACAAAGTAAGTTTATATAAATAACTTGAATTTCAGTTGAAAGGGCTGAAGCCTTCATTTGAGCCTATTAATACTATACTGACATCTACTGGTTGAAATATGAACTGCTTTCAAAAGAGGCACGTTTCATTTATAGTAGTACAGTACTTTAATAGTATATTATTCACAATTTTTAATAGTTCCACCTGACATTTTTAATGTAATTTATTTTTGGGTTATTTTTTTACAAAAAACAAAACATTTTCCTTTTTCGTAAATAAACAAAAGGATGGAAGATTTAAGCATAATAAATAATGTATTTCAATACATTTTTAGTTATCAAGATGCTGAAGACTGGCAATTTTCTACACATTGGTTGGACATGCAATTAAGAAGTTCACTGTACATATGACAACACTACTGCTACTAGTGCTGCAACACTAGGATAATACTGGAAGCAGTACAACTCATGGATAGCTTAATTAAGACCAAGAAACAAGTTATTCTGTTTAATTTTACAAATACTGTTTGCAATCCTTTATAATAAAAGAGTGAAAAACCATTATAAAATACAAAGACCATGGTAAAGTCTAATTAAAGTTGAGGTTTCTTACTTTTCCCACTGTATGAAAAACACCTCATTTGGTCCATTTATTTGTTTATAATGATCTACATAATGGTCGATAATTTGAGGAAGATCTGTATGGAAATATGTAGAAATATGCATAGAGCACATTTCAGAATGTTATGCTCTGATGGTCTAATACATTAATTCAACAAATAACATTTTATTAGGCTTTTGTAAATGTCTCCTTTAACACATTTGGTACAAAATTAGAATCCTTTTATTTTTGCTCTGGTCAGACCCTAGATCACCTTTGTCTCTAATACAACTAGTTTCTTCAGTATTCTTTAGCAAATAAAGACTGCAGTTTCTTGAAGAAGAAAAAAATTACTGGCAGAACTGTTCTTTGTAAATTAAACATATATATTTATTGAGAAAATATTAGGTTGATTATGTGATATTACCTCATGGCAACACATATGTATGTAGCCCCATGAATTTTAAATAAAACTGGTATAACTTCATATGTCGAAAAATATAACACAAAATTGCAAATATCAAGACA
This sequence comes from Polypterus senegalus, assembly GCF_016835505.1. NCBI lineage: Eukaryota > Metazoa > Chordata > Cladistia > Polypteriformes > Polypteridae > Polypterus > Polypterus senegalus. The sequence continues at coordinate 258,731,666 of NC_053156.1, read as the reverse complement.
ATATTGTATAATGGGGTCACTGTTAATTTGTACCCCCAGTATTTAATAACCTTAGTATTATTGAGTGTAAATAAAAACAAATAAAATTAAAATGGTTTGTTAAAGAAGTTATGAACTTCAGTCCTACATAACATGACAATCCTGTGTGAAGACTTCTAGTTTAGCACCACCATTACGCCACCGTAAATTTCACTTTTCTTTACTCAGTAATGGTACTGTGTGACCTGGAAGGCATCCAAGGTGAAGCAGAACACATCCCCTCACAATCCTAAACTGGATTAAGCTGATTTGAGAATTTTATTTTATTTTTGATGTAACTTTCATCAAATGCATGTCATGAATTGTGAGAAAAAAGTGAACATAAACAAAAAAAATGTTTTGATCATATTTGTCTGCTATATACACAAAAATACCTGTATATTTCAATTTGTCATAAATGTACTATAAAAAAATAAAGTACAATTCTGCTTTCGGCCAATTAAAGCATTAACCAAACCAGGAAGGTAGAATATTTCCAGTTTATAGGAGTGAATAATACAGAAGGTTCTTTCACACTGCAGACACCAATTGCAGAGGATACTTCCTCCAATCTTATTATGGTGTGTATACGGTTTTTTTTTTGGTAGTGCAAAAAAGAGTTGGCAAGTCAGACTGGCTTAATGAAAAGTTAATCTATCCATCATTCTATCCGTTTTCTAACTGTTGTATGATGAGATAGGGGTCAGTGGCAGTGTGCTGCTCTTTCAGCCAGCCCAGGTCTGCAGGGTGCCACTGGCTATCTGGGCAGTATTGGATGCACAGCAGTAATGAACCCTGAATGGGTTGGTTATGTATGATCATGTGTGGTCATTCATATATCCCACCACAATTTATGTGGACAATTCTTTCAGATTTGGGAGGAAAGACAGAGTATCCAGAAGAGAAATAATCCAGACACTAGGAAAATGAGTAAATTTTGTACATTCTGTGCATGGGCTGGCATTCAAACCCAACTGTTACAATACACTCAGGATTTGATCTCTCACTCAAGTCTGTTTTACTTAAATTTTTTTAACACTTTTATTGTTTTTTGAAATACTGTTATAGATTATGATTTTATTTTCCATTTATAAGGAAACAAAGGCTGAATGGCCCTGATGATGGAGCAAGGAGGCTGTTGAGGCATTAGTTGTAAATTCTGTCATATCCTTTTCTTCTGAATTTTAGATTGTGTATCTTATTTTTGATTCTTTGGTTATGGACTTTGGTTTAGCTTAAAGGTTTAAGAATTTTGGGATTCTAGACTAGTTTTGCTTGCTTTGGCTTGACTTTAAGACATGATTTTTTTGCTTTTGTGTGCTACTCTTGAATGCATTAACAGGTATTTAAAATATAAAGTATAAAGTAGCAGTGCTTTTTATTAGTAGACTGTATTGGAGTTTAGTGATCTACGTTTGGAGGTATCCTGCACCATTTGCATAGAAAAAGTCAAGCTGATCATTCCCCTTCTTACCAAAAATACAGAAACATCTATCTTAATTCCAGTACCCCTGCTCTTTCACATGACCTTAATGCACAGGAAGATGAGGTCTTAAAAAATATCTCTGCTGTATTGCCACCTATCTGCAGTAAGTAAAATGAAATGGTCACATCTGGGGTAAAATGATTAAAACAAAAACTTGTTAATCGCTGCAATTATAATATATTTGAATATAAATCACTGACACAGGAAAAAAAATTTATAGACCTTCACTTTAATTCAGGGTTGTAGGGAGTTAACGCCTATCACAGCTGCATGGGACCAAATCTGGATAGGGTAGCACTCCATTGTAGGACCCACTCACACACACCAACTCCAAACTAGCCAACACTAAGAGAAGGGTCATTTCCTGGTCTGATTACTGTCTTTGTGGAGTTTATAAATTGAATTGAGCCCGCATGGATCTTCTACAGCTACTCTGATATTTTCCACAAAAAATAGTCCAGTGTGGGTTGTTATTGTTTGTACAGTTTATCTTGACAGAACAACTTAGAACAAGGAAAACTACCAAGAAGGGGTTGAAGAGCTTTGAATCCCTTAGGAAAGCAGCAGAGTGTATGACGCACATTCTTACGTACTGGCACCCATTTTAAATATATTAATGATGTAAAAAATAAATCTAAGTGACATAACCATAATTGTAGAGTAGAGTCAGTGAAAATCAACATGCATTTAATTTTACTAATTCTCAAGACAGGACAAAAGCAATGATTTAATGCTTCTCTGAAACTATCTTCTCCTTCACATTACATTGCCTTTTTTTTAACTCCTCTGCTCTCAAATATTTTTCCGAAATATTACATTTCATTTCTTTTTAAATTCCACTGCTCTCAAATAATTTTCTCCTTCATATTACATTGCACTTCTTTTTAAATTCTTATGTTTTTATATTTTATACTGCATGAATATATTGTCAGTTAGTCTTCAATTTCGTTGTTCCTTTGTAAAAGTGACAATGACAATAAAGATCTATCTATCTATTACTCTACTCTTATATGCCTCTGAATTTATTCTGTGGCAGAGCGGGGAACTGAAGTGGTAAGTTATAATGCAAAAATGCAAGCTAAATGTAAAGACATCAGTGCAATGAAAGTCTGTAACAAGAAGAGATCCCTACAATTTTCAGATTCAGAAGCTACTAGGTGTTCAGTCTAGCTTTAAGCTTGGAATGAAAAACAAGTTTTCAAAAACAGACCAAAAGCCAAAGGTTGTAGCTGTCAAGTGGAAAAACGTATCTTATTCAGGTCTGTGTATAAGGAGTACGGCAACTGTTAATAGTTAATACAGAAAAGAGAAAACAGAACACATGCAGCACTTGTCCTATCTCTTCTGAAAAACAATAGGTGAATTTTAAACATAATGTACTGTGACTGGTTAACACTGTGGACACATGCACTATATCTCTGTCACATTGACCTTTAAAGAATAAATATTATAGTATCTTTTGCACTTTCCATTGCAATGTCCACAGTACCCCATAGGAAGTTTGACAATTAAGTGGAGACCATTTAGTTTGTCAGACTCATGTGGTTAGCGAACAGCTACATATTCTAAAATATCTTATCCAGATGAGTTTTCAAGGTAAACAAATTTCAACAAAGTTGTCCAGGCAAATTTTTATACACTTGCTTTAACACCATGTTATATCCAGCTAAGTTTATACAGAATCATGTTGCTGAAATTATCTTCATAGATCACCCAATGAAAATTTAAAATCTGTGCTTACGTTTCTAAAATTGTTGGCTGCCTCCAAACATGTACATATTTAGCCACTTGTAGCATAAAGTATCAACAAGCCATTTTTCATACATTTCAGCATATGTTAAGTTGTTTTTAATTTTTACTTTTACAGACATGAACATCATGTCATTTACCCTCTTTGATTTCAAGCAGCAGGAGAAGTGAGCAACTGTTATTGAGGTTCGGACAAGATGCTGCGCAGCTGCAGAGATGGATGTGGGATGGGGCGGAGCCAGACTGTGAGCATATTACGAGACTTCCAACTATATTCTAATGCAGTAAGTGATGGTACTTAACTTGCACAGTGATGCATAAATAAACTATTATTACTACCATATTGAATTAATAAAAATATAATTATTAGTGATTTGAACAAATAAATACACATCTAACATCATAACATCATACCTTTTCACATTATATGTAAATGCACCTTAAAAGGGCAGGACCACATCCTCTGGTCACACTCCCAAATAGAGCTATAAAAGGAGATAAGCACTATTTATTTATTTACTGGAAGGAAATCAGGAACTCTGCAGATGGTGGCATCATACAGTTATGTGGATGCATCCATTTACACACAAGTTGTAAAATATAAAAAACATCATTTTGACAAATAAAATATATTGTTCTTAAACCTGTTTAATTCATTTCAGTGTCATTTGGGCTGGACCATATCCCCGCTCCAAGAGACACTCAGACATTGCAGGGCCAAAATTTAAAATAATAATACAGTATATATAAAATAATGCTCAGGTACTAACATGAGGGTTTTATTTGACTTACGCTACAAGTGTTGCCTTAATAAGTAAGCATAACATGTGGGTAACTGCAATGCCATTCAAGGATATAAACAAAATGTCTCATTTGGAAAGAGCTGTGAAGATTTCAATAAAGATATGCTAGAATGTGCCTGCCAGGCAAAGAGTTAAGTAAAATATCAGAACCACACACACACACTGCATATGTGCTACATGAAAAATGAAATTCTTCAAGTCTCTCTCTTTGTACTTGCTGTTGACAATATTACTTTGCAAATAATAGTTCAGGGACTGCTCACAGATACTGACTTAAAAATACATGGCATATCATTTCATGTTGTAATCTGTTTCAGAAAAATACTATAAATGTACTTGCCTGTTTTGAATGCTGTTTAAATGCAAGTATATTTTCATTTCATTGACTTAAAGCATGCTTGATTCTTACAGGGTCCAAAGTGTTATTACAAATACTGTATTAAACTCTTAAAGAGACAATATGATGTATCACTGTAGACGCAGGACAAATAGTGAAACTATTTTATCTGTAATAGCCCTGCATTGTCTCTTACTTTCCTGTTGCTGCTAATGTTAAGCCATTCATTCCATCTAATATGTACATTCAGAATATCTGGACTGACTATGCATTCCCAATGCTGTCATTACCTATGAAGTATGCATCTTTTGAAGTGTTGATTTGCAAGTTTATGTGCATTGTATATATTGTTTATTACACCTTTCTGTTCTATTTTTTTTCCACTGATATGACCTTTTAAAATGTTTTTTATTTAATTTGTTACAGCAAATAGGCTAAAAAGAAACCACAGGCAAGGACCAGAAATTGAAAGTAAATCAGAACTAAAAAAAATGCATAATGTGGCTGGAGCAATAGTGTTTTTGAAACCTAAAAAGTGAGTCTTTTATTTCTCATATCCTTAACTGGATGTTTTTGACCATTCAGAAGTATTTAATTTATTCTCATGTTTACATGTTTCTGCATGAAGTAAACAGTACAAATACAATAAGTAAACACAGTAAAGATACAAATACATTTATGAGTACAAAATACATCAAAACTGATGCTTAGTAAGTATGTACTTGATACTACCAAACTTTCATTTACATTGAGCTCTTACTTAAATGTGACAATTACATTTTTATTATCAATACAAATTTCACTTTCTCTGATTCTGGGTTGTAAGGGACTTGTTCAATGACTCTGCACATTTACAAATGTCAGTCTAATCTAATCATTCAAAGGGAAGGTCTACAAATGCCACACAAGTATGGAATCTCAAAGCTTTCTGCCGTCTAGTAGTGATTACATAAAGAAAAACGGGCAAAGGATGTGCCTGTTTGAGGATTACATTGTTCATCTGTGTTATTTCCCATATTTGACCCACCACACTTTTTACGCAATTCTTAAATATGTAGGGTTATTATGAAAGTAACCTCTGGAGGAAAATGTTTCCCTTCCCTTTCCTGAGCTTCATACCTGGAGATTATTTTTTCAAACTCACTTGCTTTTTTGCATTTCAAGTAATATTTTTAATATTGTAGTGAATTGTTAATTACTGCCTAGGGTATCAAACCTAGATCACTGGATCTGTAATACAGCAACATTTGCCTTTATTACCTTTACTCAAAATTATCTTAGTTTCTCTTTTAAATGTGCTATAAAAATAAATATGACTTGATTTGGCTTGAGAGTGACCGAACAGTGTGCCAAGGAGGCTACCTTGAGAAGAACACGCATTTTTCTTTATGTTTAAGTGGACTATGTGAAGTTGTGGCAGGTTGGAGTTCAGTTCCCTGTTTCTCCTTTATTCCAGTTCAGTGACTATAAGAGGATCTGAACATGGACTTGATAAATGTTAAAACCATTACAAAAAATTACTAAATGAGCATATTATAATGTCCTGAAATCAATTAATTAGATTTATAACATCAATTGACTTGTAACAGGCTGCTAATTAGTGCTTACCAACTGGTGGAACTCCATAGTTATGATAAGGACACTCCAGGCTTCCTTCTTGAGATCTCCCAAAAATAGCAGAATAAATTGCAATTACCATGCTTCGTTTACAGCTTAGCCTTAACCGGTCCTCCTCACAGGCAACTTTACTCTTGTATTCATCTGGAAAAAAAAAAGTAATTTACATTACAAATTACCACTCCTGACATAAAACATAAAGCTTTAAATAATTTATGAGGCCAGATCCAAGGTAAAAGTTACAATACAGACTAATTTTCATTATAAAATCACAAGAGAATGCTTAGGACAAGATAAACTCATTCGCACGCTCATAATTATTTATGGCAACTAAATACAAAATTATCAGTTAACCTAATCTGTATATCTTTCAAATGAATGGTGAACCCAGGGTCACAGGGAGACACAAAATCTATTCAGTGATTGGTTATCAAACCCTATTGCCTAAAGTTGTGAGGCAATGGCTCAAAGTACTGTGCCAACTTAGAAAACACAATTAACTATGTTCATGGACTCTTAAAATGACTATTTGAGGTAAAACATTACACAGCTTTACAGAGAAAAAATTTGACAATGCAGTTCAATGAAGACGAAATATAGCAAAGAAAAACCAACAAGAAAAACAAATATAAATCAAAGACAAAAAGACATCTAAGAAAACCGTATGCTCTTTTAATTTCCTTTATGCTTCAGCAACACTCCAAGAACCTTTATTTGTCACTCTCACCCTAAGGTTAAATCCAGACTGCAGCTAATAATGTCAAGTAGTGAGGTTTATAAATGGTAATTTAATTAGATGGCAAAGCAGTAAGATCAGGTCTCAAATGGAATATATCTGCTGGTATTTACTATCTCTTCAATGATTAAGGTTTTAACATAAAAACTTGCTTTAAATCAAGACAAAGACAGAATTCAAAATAAAGAAGTCATCAAATTAATTTTGGCCTTGTTTATTTTGTGTTCTTTACTTAGAATTAAAAAGTGAAGGCTAGAAAGAGTGGCTCCCATTCAAGGTTTTACTGCAGAGCAGGGGTTGTAATTAAAAACTGTTGATTGAAGTAACAGAAAGACTGAACAGTGCCCCTTTTCTTTTTGATAACTTGAAAAGGCATTACAGATTTCTCCATATCTAGTGACAGTAAGTTTCACAAGAGAATTAAACTTGAAATCTAAAACTAGTAGAATGCATTAGCATTTGGCAAACTATCTATAATACAGACTATTAAAAGTTAACAATGTGAGCTCTACCTTTCTAAATATAAATATTAAAATGTTTACATAGATATATTTTTGTCTTTGTGATTTATAATTTTTGTTTCTTTCAGTTAGCCTTTTGTTGTTATATTTCTTTTTTAATTAATTATTTACCTGGCTATGGGTGGATTTTTACAGACAGGTACAGTATAAGATTTTTAAAAAGAAATCTACAAGCATATCTAACTTAATCAATAATGAACATGTAAAATGGACCCAGTGACCCTGGATTGAATACAGTAAGTGGTTTGGAAAATAGATTAACTGACTTCCATCTTGCACTAGTAATAAAAAATAAAACACTCTTTAATTAGCAACATGTCAAAGCAGTAAAGAGATTTACTGGCAAACATTTTTTTCCATTTCCATAATATGACTTCTTAGTTTATGTTATGATCAGTTATGATCAGGTTCTTCTCACTGAATGCATATTTATTCAGGTTTTAAGACTGTGTTTGACATATTCAAATCTGAATTCAAGACACAACCAAAGGTACTGCACTGCTTGGTATTTCTGACCCTGTTTTAGTTATTACAATTGTGAAGTCACATTCTTGTACAAGGAGCTGAAGTCTAACCATGAAATACTAAGTAAAGAGCAGGAACAAAACCTGGACCTATCACTCATCACATTCTTAAACACATCCACACCCACTTATGCCAAACAAATTAAACACATTTAAACTAAAACATACAGAATTGGGTACATGGTGAGAACTAACCCTGGAAGAGATACTAGTCCACAACAGGCCACATTCTCCCACACATGTACACTCTTTAAGAGACATATTTTACATGCAAATTCCATGAATAAGCAGGAACAAACGAGTGTACACATATTTTTAACCAACTCAAAAACAACAGAATATGAACCATACCTGTAGATCATGGAACTGTTAGGCATCAGTGTTAACCACTATAACAACCATATCATGTTCATGTGTATGTTAAAATAAATGACACTGTGATGCAAATAAAACAGCAGAACTCCATGGACAAAAGATGGCATTACACAAAGTTATGAGAGGACTTAAGGCAAAATCACTTACTTGGTCGGCATTTGTACCACACAATGAGGTATTTGCTTGTGCCAGGGCATGGGTCCACTCCAAAGAGTCTGCTGTTGACAAGAAGCTGGCAACTCCTTCTGTCTTGACACTCATCCAACATCTTCTAGAAGGGTAACATAAAAGATACAATGGTGTAGAGTATATCCTGTTCTTCAGTAGTATAAGAAACTAGCAAAATACCTGCGCTTCGCAGCGGAGAAGTAGTGTGTTAAAGAAGTAATGAAAAAGAAAAGGAAACATTATGAAAATAACGTAACATGATTGTCAATGTAATTGTTTTGTCACTGTTGTGAGTGATTGAGTGTCGCTGTCATATTCATATATATATACACATACACATATATACATATATATATACATATATACACATATATACATATCTACATATACACACATACATATACCTACACACACATATATAAACGTATATATACATATACATACATATCTGCATATATACATATACACACATATTATATATATATACATATATATACACTCTTTGGGGTGTGAGCAACTGTTGCTGGGGGTGCCAGAATCCATCAAGGAAGAAAAATGAAAAACATTATTTGTACAAAATCTTAATTAATTTATCCATTCCTAAATAATTAAATGGGCAGGCTATCTCGTATCAGTGCAATACGCTGCTTGTTAAACCAGGTGACTCCCGCTCTTACGTGCAAGTCTGCGTGGATATTATGAACTATCGAATCTGTTCAAATTCTATTTAAATTTTAAATAGAAGGAATTTTTATTTAGTCGACAGAAATATCTTTGGTACGAATGTAAGTTAAATGTAGGCATCATTGCATAAATTTTTCTTCACCATAGAAATGTAAAGAGTAAATTTGCCTTACATTCCAACTAAAGATATTTTTGTCGACTAAATAGAACTTGAAAAGATATATTTTTTCGAATGTGATCGCGCAATTCATATTGAGTTGACGCGCACTACATCGAGCCCACGTGCTATTGTGGTTTCGCCTGCGTGTCTCAATAAGTCACCCTCCCCTCGCTCTTACTTTTTTACTGTTCATCTAATGATTACACTGAGTATGGCTTTACCAAAACAATCATTGGTATCCATTATTCATAAAGGTTCAATTGGTGATCTGTCTTTCTGCGTTAACCGCATATTTTTTCATATGTCTCAAACCAAGGGGATGCGAGGGTAAAATGAAGTGCTGATATATATGTATGTGTGTGTATATATGTATATATATATATTGAAATAGTTTTACTGTGAAATAATGCAAAGAGTACGAGACACATGTTTCGCCCTAATTTTGAGGTCATCAGGCATACATACTCAGTGCACCCCCTCTCGGGAATCAAACCTTGGACGTCAGTGCTAGAGGCGAAGCCTCTTCCATTGCGCCACGGCGTGTGGTTTGTCTATTTGAGAGTATGTAGATTGGGGTATATATATACTGTATATATGTATTTAATGTTAGCTAAGACCCGGCACTTAAAAGTTTCTCTCACAGTTTCACTGAATTTGTGCCAAACACCACCCTGACCATCTCATCTTCGTCTGCATTAGCACAGTTCTTCACCCGTGAATATTTAGCAGCAGTGTTTCTATTGGATTGCCACTGATGGACGGCCTTATATGGGCAGGCACTAAATTACGTGGGAGGCGGAGTTACATTGAGCAGAAGTCTATTATAGTATATGGACGAAAAAATAGGTTCCAGTTATGACCATTGCGCGTAGAATTTCGAAATAAAACCTGCTTAACTTTTGTAAGTAAGCTGTAAGGAATGAGCCTGCCAAATTTCAGCCTTCTACCTACACGGGAAGTTGGAGAATTAGTGATGAGTGAGTGAGTCAGTGAGTGAGTGAGTGAGTGAGGGCTTTGCCTATTATTAGTATAGATAATACTATTAATGTATTAATAACCCTGGCTAAATACATTTTTTTTAACTATAGTGTAGTTGCCCTTAGTGTCCAACATCAAAAACCTAGCAACTGGTTATAGGTAGCTTATTAAAGAAATTTAAATGCTATTAAAAAATATTCATTGTTGAATTGTCACATCTAAAATTTATATCACAGTTTGTTTCACATCTTGTATTAAATGGTACACACCTATTCAAAACAGTTCATTTCTTTCATAGCAGATAAAGTGTATCCAAATCCTGCAATAATGACTTTTAAATGGTTCACAAATTCTCCATGTACAGTCAGGTTAGGGAGCATGCACTGGTAAAGCACACTGCCAAACCCACCACACGATGAAACACACAAAGGGATCCTGGTTGGCAAATCCCAGGCAGACACACAGTCCAGTCCCACCCTCCGGAAATGAACATCTATCTGCAGCAGCCAGGTGTTACGTGGGGATCCCCTTGGCCTGGTCCAGCCACTTGGGTCTTCAACAAAGAGGATTCTGTGCTCTGGATCACTGTCACCTGTAACTGACTCTCCCTCACAATGCAGGTAATATTCCTCATTCAGGACTCCGTGAGAAACTGCTCATTCAACACAAAGTCAAACCAGCAGTACCCAAGGATTCTCCAAAGAGACACAGTACCGAAGGAGTCCAGTCTTAGTCTCAGTTCACTGGATAGCGTCCATGACTCGCAACCATATAGCAAGACAGGAAGCACCAAGACTCTAAAGACTTGGACCTTTGTCCTTTTGCATAGCTATCTGGAGCCCCTTTCCAGTGACCTCATGACCCCCATGCTCTCCCAATCCGTCTACTGACTTCATAGGAAAAGTCACAAGAGATATGAATGTTGCCGCCAAGGTAAGAAAACTTCTGGACAAGGTCGACACTCTCTCCACACACAGACACACTGCAGATGGCTGTGCCCAAGAGGTCATTAAAGGCCTGGATCTTGGTTTTTACCTAGGACTCTTGCAAGCCCAGTGAATCAGACTCCTCGCTCAATCTCTTGAGAGTTCCAAACAGAGCCTGATTTGACTCTGCAAAGATCACAGCATTGTCTGCAAAGTCAAGATCCGTGAATCTTTCTTCACCAACAGATGTCCCACAGCCGCTGGACCCCAAAATTTTTCCCAACGCCATTTCCATGCAAGCACTGAACAGAGAAGGGGCAAGAACACACCTCTGACGAACCCCAGAATCAACTGGGAAAAACGTAGAGGTTCTGCCTCCACTCTGCACAGCACTCACAGTACAGTGAAATTTCAGAAAATGTACAGCAGATTTAATCCATTCTGAATCACACATTTTGAATCTCACAATGTGAAATGTGCACATGGTTGTGAAACCCTTCAAAAAGCAATAAAAAATACAGAAAAGGCAATAATAAAACACTTTAAAGGAACTGTGTTACACACTTGTAAACCATCTTGTTAAAGTCACTATATATCTCAGAAGCTGGTAGATTCTCAATAAAGAAAGTAATCATGCTGTGCAGAGTATAAGAGCTTATACAACATCCTTATTGGATCACAGTTCATATAAGCAGAACCATAGTTTAAACAAACTTGATGTGGACGCAAGCACAGAACGTTTTTATGCACTCAATTGTGATTTTTTCTCATATGTTACACAAATCAAATCTTTTTAGAAAAGTGTAAACAGTAATAAAAAACAAAGAATTAGAACTTTTTAGATCTGCTTAATATCACATTCTCATACAGATATACTGTAAGAGACTTGAATGTGACCTATGTTTGAATGCTTGAATCAGAATTTCACACTCTTGCACTCATCAATGCACTCAAAACAATAGCTAAAGTTTTTAATATTCTATTTCTTTTCATTATCATCATAAACTGATTTCCGAAATTGAAAACAATATTGAGTAGTGCAGCAGTCAGCATTTTGTTGGTGTTTCATGGTGGTCCCTTAGGCCGCATCTGTCTTACAAATTTGTTTTTATTGATTTTTCACATTTTGGCCAAATTACAGGTGTATACCTATAGGCATTAATACCAGATTTTAATCATAAAAAAATCAGATATTAGCCATAAATCTGAATTGAGTAACTTTTAGCTGCAGTATGAACATACCAAGAACTACCAATTGTTGCAACCTAACTTGCTGACCTACTTCCACTCTCAAAAACTGCTGACTGTTGAAAAAGCCCCAGTGCAAAACAGAAAAGTCAATTGTCTACTTCAGTTTTAACATTGCCTAAATGGCAATTAAACAGTAACTCCTGCCTGCGCAGAAATGCATCTTAGAATGTTAAAACACATGAGGTCATTTCTGATTATTTTTTTACAACTACAACATTTATTTATATAGTACATTTTCGTACAGCAATGTAGAGCAAAGTGCTTTACAAGATGACAAAAAAGAAAGAACACTTACAAATATGCAATATTATTAAAGAATAAATAACAACACAACAAGGTAAGATCAGAGTGCCAGGAGGACAGAAACAAAAATACTTAGGCTGGAGAAAAAAAAATCTGCAGGGGTTCCAAGGCTAATAGTCCCCCCAAACTCCACTTGACGTTCTACCTAACATAATTATTCCTAAATCAAACCTCATAGGTTTCATTGCGCTCATTTTATCTGATCTAAATTGCAAATACAGTATTCCGTTATGTGACCCCAGCTCTTTCACATACATTCTTGTTATCCAAGACAAACATGTTAGAGTAATTTATAAAAATTATTTGACCCATATCATTGACTGGAAGTGTATGCTGCACTGGACTGGCACTTTATCCATGTTTGTTGCCTACCTTGTGCTGGATCATACCTGGATTGAAAAATGAAAAATTAATGTAAAATATATTTTCCCTCTCATTAACTTACTGTAAAACAGTTTCTACATGCTACAAAGTAAAAAAAGGGCAAATAAAAATAAGATTGTTCTTTAAAAAATTAATTAGGCACCCATTTTGTTTATTCTATATTTTCCTTTTTGATTGCCTTTTCTCAAATAATTGTGGTCAAACCTCAAATATATGCTTCACTTTATAATTATAAAATTCACAGTGGAAAATGTTTTCAGCTGGTTTGAAAATGTACTATATAAGCAAGAAGTCTACCATACTTTTATTCATTTTGAGACAGTTCTCTACTAACAGCTACATAACATTTATAAAATACTGTAGAATACTTTAAAAACAGCTTGATTTACGGTATATACCTGGAAAGCAGTGAACTGCAAAAACTGATTTGCCTTGCAGAAGTGAATTCTAATACTGCATATTAGAAAGCTATTATATAGTAAACGAGTGGCAACCGCCACTAATCAGATTCTCCAATTCTTTGCTGCATATTCCAACAGGCTGGGGTTTACTTATTGGGCAATCAAAGAGGACTAGAACATAGTTGTAATGTGAAAAGTTAATTAAAAGGAAAATATTACAATAGATAACAAGAAACTTTAGAGAAGGTGGGTATACCTTCATAAATTGCAACTGAATCAAGGCCATGGCAGGTGGTGAGCTATACAAATACCTTAGGTTTACAAACAAACAAATTACTGTACAGTTACACAAAAATATACATAATGTCTTTTACAAATACTCAAAACACACCTACACGCACACCACACAATTAAAGTCCTCAATACATATGTCACACCAATTCTCACATTTTCCTTCAGAGTTATACAGTACATTCAGCAGGTTTCACTCCTTCTGCCCCAAGAAATCTCACCACAGAGTATTCTATACTCATTTTCATTTAACCTTGGCTTCAAGTAGACTAACAGCAGAGCGCTGCACTGTGCATGTTCAAACTACCCATAAGCAATCATGATAGATAGATAGATAGATAGATAGATAGATAGATAGATAGATAGATAGATAGATAGATAGATAGATAGATAGATAGATAGATACTTTATTAATCCCAAGGGGAAATTCACATAATCCAGCAGCAGTATACTGATACAAAGAAACAATATTAAATTAAATAGTAATAAAAATGAAAAAAATTAAAATAAAAATAAAAAATAAATATAAAAATGTGTTGTAGTGCATTAGCTTATATCCATTGCAGTTACCACATAATTTTCAAATTGCCTTTACTTTTTGATTTACCCCCGTATAAAAGTATCCATCCATACATTTTCAAAACCTGATTAATCCATCAAGTTCAAAGATTGCTGGAGTCTATCCAGGCTGCAGTGGGTGAAAGGCAGAGACTGTCCTTCAACGGGCATCCTTATGCAAGAACTCATCAGACCAATGTTGGAGCTAGCAAGTCATTTATGCACATCTTATGTGAGGTTGCCAAGAGAAGAAAGGAAAAAAAACTACAAAGTGGTGGGAAGAATAGAAAAACTCCACACAGATAATGATAAATGCATGCGTTGTAAAAGTAATTTATTTTACTTATCTTTGATGTGTGTTATCATGTCATCAAAAACATGCATAAAATCTAATCATAATAAATCAATATACACATCAACATTTTTATCATTAAGATCCCATGTGACATTTGAGAATAACCATACTCCAAACTGGATAATTATGTGAGGATCATGGATAGAACGTTTTCATATTTTCTATAACTATTGTCAGAGATGGCTGGGGTGGCGACCTGGCCGGGACGCCCAGGAGGACCGGAGGAGGGCATATGCCTTCCCCAGACCATGTGGGGGCAACCGCCCTGGTACCTTTGGGGCCACGGGTACAGAGCTTTGAAGCTCAACCCTGTAGGGGCCCGTGATCACCGCCAGGGGGCTGGGAGGAAGAAGAGCAGGGACACCCAGAGTGCTTCCAGGGATGCAGCGGGCACTTCCGCCACACTGGGGTGTGTCGGTGGAAGATTGCCGGGAAACACCTGGAGCACATCTGGGCGATTATAAAAGGGG